>NC_091131.1:8982500-9242500 GCF_040183065.1 Periplaneta americana | reverse complement strand
TGTATAGTAGAACCCCTATTCAGGGCCGCCGAGAAGGGGGAGGGCAAAGGGAGCGAGTGCATATGGGGCCGTGGGCAGTAAGGGCCCGTCAGATTAAGTGAGTCTGATTACTTTTTATTATCACGAATAATTATACGTAGATTAATAATAATAATAATAATAATAATAATAATAATAATAATAATAATAATAATAATGATTTATTTTAGCCGGCAGAGTTAAGGCCGTAAGGCCTTCTCTTCCACTCAACCAGCAAAAAGTGTATATACATATGCATGAACTTACAAAGAATTCAACAATTTGATTTAGATGAGAGCTACATGTATACAAGAGTTATTTACGAATTAAACAACAAAATACTATGAACTATTAATTAAACACTGAAATAAACTGTGTAGCAGAATTAAACTAAAATACATAGAATGTTAATATATTTCAAATGATATTAGATAATAGAAAGAGATTATTACGAGACAATTTTGAAAATAGAGCACTATCAGGATGATGTCTAAAGAAAGAAGTAACAATGTAGTCAGTGATAGTTTAAATCAGTATGATTGGAGTGAGTCTGATTACTTTTTATTATCACGAATAATTATTCGTAGATACATAATAATAATAATAATAATAATAATAATAATAATAATAATAATAATAATAATACTTACTTACAAATGGCCTTTAAGGAACCCGAAGGTTCATTGCCGCCCTCACATAAGCCCGCCATCGGTCCCTATCCTGTGCAAGATTAATCCAGTCTCTATCATCATATCCTACCTCCCTCAAATCCATTTTAATATTATCCTCCCATCTACGTCTCGGCCTCCCCAAAGGTCTTTTTCCCTCCGATCTCCCAACTAACACACTGTATGCATTTCTGGATTCGCCCATACGTGCTACATGCCCTGCCTATCTCAAACGTCTGGATTTAATGTTCCTAATTATGTCAGGTGAAGAATACAATGCGTGCAGTCATAATAATAATAATAATAATAATAATAATAATAATAATAATAATAATAATAATAATAATAATAATAATTTATTTTAGCTGGCAGAGTTAAGGCCGTAAGGCCTGCTCTTCCACTCGACCAGCAAAAAGTATATATACATATGCATGAACTTACAAAGAATTCAACAATTTGATTTAGATGAGAGTTACATGTATACAAGAGTTATTTACGAATTAAACAACAAAATACTATGAACTATTAATTAAACACTGAAATAAACTGTGTAGCAGAATTAAGCTAAAATACATAGAATGTTAATATATTTCAAATAATATTAGATAATAGAAAGAGATTATTATGAGACAATTTTGAAAATACAGCACTATCAGGATGATGTAACAATGTAGTCAGTGATAGTTTAAATCAGTAAGATTGGAGTGAAATGCTAATAAGGTTATCTTTTAAGCTGTTTTTAAAGGTGTTTATTGTCTTGCAGCCCCTAATACTTTGTGACAAGGAATTCCATTGACGCGAGGTGGATACTGTAAAAAGATTATGAATAACAAGATGTTCTATGGAGAGGTATACTTAGCGTGCCACAGATAAGTGATCTGGTATTTACGTCGTGGTTAGAGTATAGATAAGAGAAACGAGACGAAAGGTAATTTGGTGTTGAGGTGTGCAGAATTCGATAGAGTAAAGACAAAGAGTACCGGTACTATAAAATTTTGTAAGAATATTTGTTACATAAATTTGACATATTAACTCAACAGTAATAGAATTAATGCAAATTACCACTTAATATGTAGATATTTGACTTTTATATCATAGAATATCAGTTTCCCGCATTAACCTTCACCGACACGACACTTGAGGGCCCCGACATTTGCCTGAACTATGTTCCCATCCCTTGTACCGAACACGTTCAATTAGTTATTGGCTTGTGCTTTTCAACTACCACCGCAATATGCTAATGGACGCTCCCAAACCGACGTCACAGGATATGTTTCCTTTTCAGTACATTGTATGTTTCGTGTCGAAACTTTCGTCTTTTTGTTGTCGTTTGTCTAGTAAATTCTGTTCATTAGTGTTACTGGTTATAGTTTAACTGCACAATGGACAAGTACAGGCATAAGTCGGGAGCTGAGAAGCACAAGGAGAGACAGAAAAAATTGGAAGATATTAATATGGATGCTAGACTGCGTGAAAAATATTATGAAGACATTAACAAAGAGATCAGTGATGAGCCCAAATATTTAAAATCAATTCATGCCTCTAATTTAGGGCCAACCTCACTGAAACCTATGAATCTCCTAAATAGTCTGAGGGAATTAAAACTGCACAGTTTATTTCCAAATATTTGCATAGTCATTAAAATATTCTGTACAATTCCTGTGACAGTTGATGATGCTGAAAGATCCTTCAGCAAAATGAAGGAAATAAAAATGTATTCAGATAAACAATGTGTCAAGAACGACTGAGTAACCTTGGCTCCTTAGTCTGGAGAGCGATCTTGCTAGGTCTTTAAATTTTGATGATATAATTGATAATTTTGCATCACTGAAGTCAAGAAGAGCTGTTTGTTGATGTTGGACTGCAAGTTAGAAATTACAGGTGTTTAGGAATATAATATATTGTGCTAATGTGAAATTTTGCTAAAAGTTTTCAATGTAATAAAAGTGTACATATTTAGGTTCGTATCTGTGTATGGGGTTATTTTTTATTTAATTTGTAAATAATTATTATGGTTAGAATAACTGGTAACTTGTAATTGTTACCTTTTTTTCAACAGGGGTGCGAGTATAGTATTGCATAGGGGCCCATAAATTGTCGGCGGCCCTGCCCCTATTATCCGTGGTAATGAATAACAATAATAATAATAATAATAATAATAATAATAATAATATAAGAATAATAATGATTTATTTTATCTGTCAGAGTTAAGGCCGTAAGGCCTTCTCCTCCACTCAACCATGGTGGGCCGAACGGTTAATCGAAAAAATCGGATAATCCGCACCATAAAAGAATTCCGTTAATTTAGTGAATAATGCCCTAGTTAATATACCCCCAGATAGGTCGGCCTTATAGGCTTTGACGTTAACAACTTTTGTCAGGTTTACTACGCTGCCATCTAGTTGTTACATAAGGAGTCACGTCATAATTCCCATTTGAATTGCATTAGCGACTGGACTGCCATCTCGTGTTCGTTTACGGTGGACGGGTGGCGATCCTAGCGGTTGTTCCCTTCAAAGTGCTGCCGATTTTAACATAGCGATGACCTGTCTGTTACATATATGATCTAGCATAATGCTTACACTTTCGTAATTTCTTCTATGGTTTTCTATTTAACACGCTAGGTATTGGATTATAAATTCACTGATATAAATCTGGTTGTTAACAACAGGATTTTAGGGGGACAAGGAAATTTCTTGTAATGGCTGTTTGTGGAAAGATAGGAATAATGGAGGTCTCATATTGTAGATTATACGTCATCCTTGATTTTTATAGAATTGTACGTGGTTGTGAGTCCAATCTCGTATTCTGAAATGAGCCACAATTTCTCGTTTTCCGAAACCATTCAGTTATGCTTGCTTTTTTATACTTAGCACAACAGGATTTCTTTTGAAACTCGTGGAAGACACTTTATATAGAAGTTATACAGCAAGACATCTCGAACAGTAGACCATAAGTTACTATGTACGGGTAAAAACTTGTAATAACCTTCTCTAGAAAAAATAACTTGCTAATATAATATACAGTAGCATACTCCATATAGTTCTGTAGGGAGAAAAGCGAGAGAAAGACAGTCGG
This sequence comes from Periplaneta americana, assembly GCF_040183065.1. Classification (NCBI taxonomy): domain Eukaryota; kingdom Metazoa; phylum Arthropoda; class Insecta; order Blattodea; family Blattidae; genus Periplaneta; species Periplaneta americana. The sequence goes on along the minus strand of NC_091131.1, from coordinate 9,238,736 downwards.
ATAAACCACCAATCGGTTAATAGAGTGACGGATAACCGGGGTTCTACTGTACATACATTATCGGTGCTATTTCTCTTCTTACATTGTTACTCGTGTTAAGTTCGGCTATATCATGGATGAACAGTTAGTGAAGCACAGTGTGAAATTTTCCCAACCAAAGTGGACAAAAATCAAATTTGGACTTGTTTTTTTTTATTTTAGTAGGTTATTTTACGACGCTTTATCAACAGCTTAGGTTATTTAGCGTCTGAATGAGATGAAGGTGATAATGCCGGTGAAATGAGTCCGGGGTCCAGCATCGATAGTTACCCAGCATTTGCTCATATTGGGTTGAGGGAAACCCCCGGAAAAACCTCAACCAGGTAACTTGCCCCAACCAGGAATCGAACCCGGGCCACCTGGTTTCGCGGACAGACGCGCTAACCGTTACTCCACAGGTGTGGACTTCGACTTGTTAAGTTAAGCATAGATGAATATGAACTCGTGTTCTTTAACATTTGGAGAATGCTCTGAGAAATAGCTTGTACTGTTTTATCAGCAGTAAGCTAATTTACAAGGGTATTAACAACGCGTTCTTTCTAAAGCATCTCGCTCCTGTTCAGTCGTAAACAGAGAGGCTTACTATGTGGGTGAAAAAGTGTCAATTGTTAGTGATTTATTGCGTTGTGAGACGTGTAGTCTATTCAGATAGATACATTCTTACTAATAACTTCAATTTTAAGTTTGCAAAGTATGTTTCTTCTTACAATACAGTTTAAATACAATTGGAAAACATATTTTTTTTTAAGTTCTGCAAATATAATGTGAGTTTTAGTATAGTCGGTCACGTCCGGCTACAACATTTATTTTTACCAATTAATACAGCATCTATATATATGTAATTTGAACTTGTAATGAAAATTACGGGAAAACGGCTGAACGGATTTTAATAAATGAATCCTCATTTTGAAGCTTCGAACCCAAAGTTTTTCAGAAAAATAGTAGTTTTAATTGAAATGTCAATTTTCCTACATCATTTCCCTATTTTCCAAAATCCATCTGTCGTCAGTTTTGAGAAATAATGGCTTTTAGAATAAAACAAAACACACACTAAAATAAACAATATTACACGAAGGCCATGACCTCCAGGATTGCTGACATATTTAGAGTTCAGATGGCGTACAAAAAATAATTTACAGGTCTGATTCTCTGGTCTGTAGTTTTCCGAGTACAGCTGTGTATTGGATATTAAGAACTACAAAACTTAAGAATGTTTAATGAGATTATTACCATTAAAAATAAAATATTATTGTAGATAATGCAATTATGTGAGTATACATATTTGCCACTAATTACAGTACACATATTAATGCTATATTGATGATATGAAAGTGAAACCTTTTGAGATTTTATTTAGGCCTAAGTAGACGCAGAGAAAGAGTATTTTAAATTAGATCTTCATTTCTATAATTTACTGAATAACACACACACACACATATATATATATATATATATATATATATATATATATAATGTGACAGCGACGTGAGATTCGAACTCACGACCAGCGTCCCGCATGAAAGCAGATCGCACAGGCTCCACGGAACATTGAGTGACGTCGCGCGGTGGAGAGAAGAGAGAGGGTGTATTACGTCACGCGACGAGTCTGCGCGCGCAGCTGCTATTTAACGCAGTGAATGTGGAACGACCTTCTCGACTATTCCAGACGTCTGTCGATGTAGAGATATCGAGATAATTTTCTACACACCTGTAGAAGGTTCTCGCAACTATGATTTTGCTATAAAAGAGCAGGCGCCAGCGAACTAGAGCAGAGTTTTCAGTTATTCAGTCAGTGAGTAAGCCAGTCAAGCCAACCGGAGTTCGACTCGAGTGTGCGTCCGCATCTGCGTCAGCATCCGAAGGCCTGAGTTCGAGTGCAGTGGACCGCAGTTGGAGGGACCTGAGTTCGAGTGCAGTGGACCGCAGTTGGAGGGACCCGAGTTCGAGTACAGTGAACTGTCTCTGAAGGTCTGTGGTTCGAGACATTGTGAACTCCAGTGACTGAGATAGAAGAACTGTGAACTGAGAACTGGTAGTTCTGATTTGTAAATAGTGCTTTGTAAATATTAGTTAAGATTAACAATTCATTGTTGTTCGTACTAGTCCAAGTAAATTGTCATTGTCGTCGGTGGAGTGCTATAACGAATACTGTGTTGAGTGAAGATCCAATTGTTGACGAGAGCGTTTAAGGTGAATTGTAGAAAAGAATTATTGTTGTGACGAATAAATTACATTGTTGTTACAATAAAGCTCACAATATATAATGTTACTGAAAACTATAAAACTTACGTAAGGTAACAATTTTGTTATTAAAAATGAAGTATTTTTATAGCTATTAGTCAAGTGATGTGGGTCTTTCTCGTATATTTAATGGCAGTGTGATGTAGATATTTATATGTGTGATTCTCTAATTTTCCTAGGTAGTAATGATTCATATTTCCTATTTTAACTGCGTCTTGAAACTAAATCAAAATTAATTTCATATTTCTTTGGTTTAATCGAACCTGAAATTTTCTTAATTCTCACCTATAATCCGCAATGACCTGAAATAGCTACTGCATTACTCCCACATGAAAAATTCCCTGATCGTCCTAACATTGTTACTTGCGTTTTCGCATTGAAACTCAAGAACTGAAGATGGATAGGTTCAAGGAAAAGTATTTGGTATAAAAAGCATTCAGAGGGAGTATGTTTCACTATTATGGAAGCAAATAACTTCCAAAATGTCTGGTATTCTTCATTGGAAATAAATTTGAAAAATTTTAATTTGAACTTCCAATGAACTTAGTTTGCAGCATTTGCTGCACAAGCCACTAGTAATTCAGAATATTAAATTCTTGTTTTGAAGTTCGTGCGTTCTTTCACATTTTTCAGTAATTAATTTTTTTTTTCAGTGGTGGGGCAAACGATAGCGCGGTGGCAACTGTTTCACGTTTGGCTTAATAGCAGAAAATAAATGCAATAAGGAAGTTTTTAATCACTGTGTGAGTGTTTAGGTCTGCAAAATTACTCACATGATATCGAACATCAGGTTAAAAATACATTGGAGACATTTTTATCTAACCTTAACAACTCAGTGGATCAGAAAGCAAATCTAGTAATTCAATAAAATTAACTTCTCTGCATTCTAACAGATTTTTTTATAAACGTTTGTACACCCTTACAGGTGGCATATGTTTTTGTGTACAAACTCTGATTACGTTTGCACAAGAAAAACTACCCCTTTATAGAGAGTGCATTTAGATAAAATTAATAACTTCTCTATCTAACAGATTTTTCATGAAACTTTATACAAAAATTAGAGGGATCATATAATTTTTGTCTACGAAGTCTGATATGTTTCTATAAGAGGAACTCACATTAGTAGTGAATTCTGACAAAACTAATAAATTCTCTTCTATATAATATATTTTATGAAACTTTGTACAATTAGGCCTACAGGTAGCATATAGATGTAATCAGAGTTAGTACACAAAAATATATGCTACCTGTAACTCCTGTACAAAGTTTAATAAAAATCTGTTATGTAGGAGAGAAGTTAATTTTGTGTAAATGCACCCCCTATAAAGGGGCAGCTCGTCTTATGGAACCGTGTATATATTTTGTACACAATAAGTATGCTACCTGTAACTTCTGTATAATGTTTCATAAAATCCGTTTGATACATAAGTTATTAATTTTGTCTAAAATCACTTCCTATAAAGCGGTAGTTCCTCTTACTCAAACGTAATCAGATTTCGTACACATAAAAAATATGTGCTACCTATAAGGTCTGTACCAAGTTTCATAAGAATGCGTTGAAATCCAGAGAAGTTATTAATTTTGCCCATCTAGATTTGCGTTTTTGCACACTATGCGACGCCGAGAAATGGGGCTGTGATTTACAGCAAGCCTAAAAACCCTAATATGAGTGAAGTCATCAACTACAAGCAATTTCATAACTTTTATTATTATTACTATTGGTATTATTATTATTATTATTATTATTATTATTATTATTATTATTATTATTATTATTGACTATGTATATGATTATGTCTCTTGACCAGAATATTGTACGAAATAGAACTATAAAAATTGGAGATTTATCTTTCGAAGAGTTGGAAAAATTCAAATATCTTGGAGCAACAGTAACAAATATAAATGATACTCGGGAAGAAATTAAACTGAGAATAAATATGGGAAATGCGTGTTATTATTCGGTTGAGAAGCTTTTGTCATCTAGTCTGTTGTCAAAAAATCTGAAAGTTAGAATTTATAAAACACTTATATTACCGGTTGTTCTGTATGGTTGTGAAACTTGGACTCTCACTTTGAGAGAGGAACAGAGATTAAGGGTGTTTGAGAATAAGGTTCTAAGGAAAATATTTGGGGCTAAGAGGGATGAAGTTACAGGAGAATGGAGAAAGTTACACAACGCAGAGCTGCACGCATTTTTTTTTCTTCACCTGACATAATTAGGAACATAAAATCCAGACGTTTGAGATGGGCAGAACATGTAGCACGTATGGACGAATCCAGAAATGCATATAGAGTGTTAGTTGGGAGGCCGGAGGGAAAAAGATCTTTGGGGAGGCCGAGACGTAGATGGGAAGATAATATTGAAATGGATTTGAGAGAGGTGGGATATGATGGTAGAGACTGGATTAATCTTGCTCAGGATAGGGACCAATGGAGGGCTTAAGTGAGGGCGGCAATGAACCTCCGGGTTCCTTAAAAGCCAGTAAGTAAGTATCATTATTATTATTATTATTATTATTATTTTTATTTTTATTTTAGTTTAGGGACGTCATTGATGATTTTGCGCATCTAATTACGTTCATTTAACTATCTTATGGTTTGTTTATAGTTGAGTGTGAATTGTTCTTCGATTCCTATTGCAAATAACCTCTCAATATGTTTTCCAAATTTACTGACTTTAATAATAATAATAATAATAATAATCCGTGGCGCTACGGCCCGTGAAGGGCCTAGACCGTCCAGCCGGCTGCTGGCCTCACGCTCACATGCCGAAACAGAGGTGGACGATCATCCAACCGGAATGGAGGTATCGTGTGGTTAGCACGATGATCCCCCCAGCCGTTACAGCTGGCATTCGCAACCGGATTTCGCTACCTATCGTAGCTCCCCAAGTGCATCACGATGCTGGGTGGGCACCGGTCCCATACACTGGCCGAAACTTAATGAGAAAATGTCTTCCCCCATGAGTACTCGAACCAGCGCGCATTCCGTAACGCGAGTCCTAGGCAGGATGCCTTAGACCACGACGCCACGGCGCGGGACGCTGACTTTAGAATGTTAAAAATTAGTAACCACCGGCGTGGCTCAGTCGTTTTTTTTTTATTATTTTTTAATTTTTTAAACTGGCTCTATATTAATAAAATACATGCAGCATATAAACAGGTACGTCAAATATTTAAATGGACTTAGACATAACAGGCAATGTGCATTATGTCGAAACAAATAAAACAAATTCATTTCATATCAGATATAAATTATTCAACCTTGCACTCAATTTATCATTGTAGGTTCTTGATAAACAGTTAAATTATGAATGAATACCGACACTTCGTGTTATATTTCACAGAATGTAAGTATAGAAATAGTGTTTTTTCGTAACACAACATTAATATGTCACTGAAAATCGAATTTAAACACCACGAACATTAAAGAATCATAATTCGTAAAACAATAGTACATTATGCAACGAGCCTATAATGAAGATAATGAAGAAGTGAGTATGGATATTTATGAAACGAGCGCAAGCGAGTTTCATAATTTTCATACGAGCTTCTTAATTACCATTATAGGCGAGTTTCATACGACTTTTTATGCTTCTAACTTGATATTATTAATTTTTTAGCAATGTCCCGGATGTTGTGAGATGTCGCAGGCGCGAAAATATTGTTTTTTTTTTCCGAGGAACAGATGTCCACATTGACCTTGCTAGGCCATAACAACCTACAGAGATAACATTGACATTAAATTAGACATTGAAAAACGAGATGACAAATTGAATTTATTTGAATATTATTTACAATTAACGCTAATTATTATAGTAACAGAACATAACCTTCTGCGACAGTATTGGATTTCCAGCCTCCGTGACTTTTCGCTAATTTTCTTTCGATTGCATATCCGAGAATAATCGATACTTGCGGTTTTATAACGGTACAAAGCTGACCTGTCATTGGCTGAACAGTTGTAACCTGAGTCGTCATTGGCTGAAAGATCTGACCTTTAATGAGTAGGTGTACTTTAATGACATGCATTAAAGGTCTGCTACCAGGTGTATAATTACTACATTTCGGCGTGGTCGAGCATAAAATTAATTTCCAAGCTTATATGTTAATCACCATAACTTATGAGAACAATTTTTACATACTTGAAGCCTCAATTTTGAGCACTCAATCTAAAAATCTATCCAATTTTGGAATGGTCGATCGACTCACTACGCATTTGTGTTGCTTTAAACGAGCTGTGGTGAATACTAATAATAACGTAATAGAACAGAGCCTATCTCATTTTGTTTATTTTCGTCTTCTGTCACGACTAAGGAATTAAGGCGCCTGGCTGCCGGTTTGAAGTTGCGCTCGGGCGCGGGTTCGATGCCCGCTTGGGCTGATTACCTGTTCGGGTTTTTTCCGAAGATTTCCTCTACTGTAAGGTGAATGCCAGGTAATCTATGGCGAATCCTCAGCCTCATCTCGCGAAATACCATCTCGTTATCACCAACCTCATCGACGCTAAATAACCACGTAGTTGATACAGCGTCGTTAAATAACCAATTAAAAAAATAATACTAATAATCGGAAATAAAATCTTCCATCCCTATACAGGGTGTTTAAAAAATACGGGGCATAATTTCAGGTATGTATTTCCCACATGTAGACAACCAAAATAGTTCATTACAACATGTGTCCGGAAATGCTTCATTTCCGAGTTATGGCCTTCACAACATTGAAATTCACCGGAACGTTTTTCTTTCCGCAGGTCGTTGTCATTACAGAAGATGTTCAAAATGTCCACCTCCTGCTTGAATACAGACCTCACATCGATGTCTCATTGACCTGCGAACACGATCCCAAACCCCAGGAGTATTGCGTATGTCCTCAGAACATGCCACAATTCGATTTCGAAGGGATTCCAAATCAGGCACCGGAGACGAATAAACCAATGATTTTAATTGGCCCTACAAATAGAAATCGAGAGGGTTCAGATCAGGTGAGCGTGGAGGCCAAGCAATTGGGCCACCTCTACATATCCATCGATCAGGAAACCTTCGATCCAAGTACCGGCGAGCCGTACGACTGAAGTGTGCAGGAGCGCCATCATGCAAGAAGTGAATGTGTTGACGATTGATCAGTGGAGTGTCTTCTAAAACATGAGGTATGGTGTTTTCCAGGAAGTTTGTGTACGCCTGCCCCGTAAGTCTGTTTACAAGTACATGGGTTCCAAATAATCGATCACCAATGATACCGGCCCACATGTTGAGGGAGAACCGCACCTGGTGATGAGGTGGAACAGTTGCACGTGGGTTTTCATACGCCCATACATGCTGATTGTGGAAATTTGTTATGCCATCTCGTGTGAACTGTGCTTCATCTGTAAATAATACTAAGGCAGGAAAGTTCGGATTTACACCACACTGCTGCAAGAACCACTGACAGAACCTAACTCGTGCAGGGTAATCTGCTGGTGACAGGGCCTGTACACGTTGCAAATGATAAGGATACAATTGATACTCTTTCAACAGTCTCCAGACAGTCGTATGAGGAACATTGACTTGCAACGCTACCCTTCGTGTGCTGATAGAAGGAGTCATGTTCACAGCCTCCAGAATCTCCTCCTGTACTTCAGGAGAGTTAAATTTTCCATACTCGCACAGACGGTAATGGAGACGTACAAATGTCTTCCGATCTGGACATTGTCGCTGTGGGTACCTCTCCTGGTACAAACGACGAGCCAGCGCAGCATTGCCGTCCGCCTTACCGTACATGAAGTGTATCTCTGCCAGCTCTTGATTTGAATACATGTCGCACGGTCTAACGCCTACACAACACTGAATGTAACCTTCGCCTCGGAACGAACTGTCAGAGTGCCCTCTTAATGTCTCCTTTGACGGCAACGACCTGCGGAAAGAAAAACGTTACGGTGAATTTCAATGTTGTGAAGGTCATAACTCGGAAATAAAGCATTTCTGGACACTTGTTGTAATTAACTATTTTGATTGTCTACATGTGGGAAATACATACCTGAAATTATGCCCCGTATTTTTGAAACACCCTGTATAAAACTGTACCAGAAGCTTGAGATTGCCCTCAATATTTTTAAACTGATCGGTTATTGGAAGCTGCTGGTGGAGGTTGCGTAATCGGAGCCGAGGCTATGGGATGACTATGATTGGCGCGGAGAAAGCGTCCCGCCAAACCGTCGCATAGTATCGAGAGCGAACATGAGATTCAAACTGACTACATCTGCTATTGCATCACCACGTCTCTCTGTTGAGAGGCGGCAGCGTCCTGCTTCGTATCTCCCTGTTTGCTTGCAGACTGTCCTAACCTTCTAACGGCCAAGCGCTCTCAATCAAGACGTCCAAAATGACGCTGCAAAATTCAGAACAATTCGGCGGTGTTTGGATAAAGAGAGATAACTCATAAAACTAAAATTAAACTTCGGACCTTTATTGCAAATAATTTTCTACACAAATAAAAAAAATCAAATTCATTCATAGTGTTCTGCCCAAGGGCAGGTCTTTCACTGCAAACCCAGCATTCTCCAGTTTTCCTATTTTCTGCCTTCCTCTTTTTCTCCTCATATGATCCATTTAATGTCGTCTATCATCTGATATCTCTTCTGCCCTGAACTCTTCTCCCGTTCACCATTCCTTCCAGTAGGCAGTTTCTTCTCAGCCAGTGATGCATGCCAGTGCATTGCAATTGATTAATGAAAGTTACACGAGTGCAAAACGTTGGAGATTACGATCTGAAATGCCACGTGTTAAGGCTCGCCCACGGGGACAAGAACCGTAACGAGAACGGGAAGCAAGGAAAGCGAATGTGAAGATTTTTTATTCATAATAAACAGAGAACGGAAACGGCTATGCATATCGAAATGTATGTCAATTACGATATGTAAATCAGTGGTATAGTCGTGTCAGGGCGCTACCACAGTCTACTATATACAGTCGCGAAGCTCAATATTTAGTAAAAATGCAAACATGGATAGTTGCCCACCACTAGGATCGCTACTATCGCCTCATCATCGCAGATCTCTCTCCTAGCAGACGACAAAATATGTTACACTTTCGTTGTCGTGTTCTTTTAGAAAAATTAACACCTTCCTTACATTATTGAAATATTAAATGCAAAAAGTAATTTATTATTTTAATGAAGTATATTAAATTCTATCATAAACTCGAAGATACCTGCAAGAAATAGGTTAATATTATTTTTGTTTGTGCAAAACGAACTGAAATTTACTATAATAGCTTCACTCATTCAAGATTATAGCGATAATTAACTATGAAACCAATAAATATTAATTTGCATTTCCCTTTACAACAATAATAATGGAAATATGAATTAATGGAGTAACTTACGTGTACCGGTACTTGTAGTGTAGGCTTACGTAGTTAACAAAGTGGGAGGAGGTTAAGCAATAATAATTACACCAGAATTGGAAATAAAACGTGATCAATAAATTTTATTGTAACAGACTTTTTCTACGTCTCTAGTAAAGTAACAAATAAAAGTAACAACGAAATTAACAGCTATAATTAAAAACATATCCTTTGAAAAAGAAAGTAGGCCTAAGCAATAATAATCCCACCAGAATTGAAAATAAAACGTGATCAATAAATTTTATTGTAACAGACTTTTTCTACGTCTCTAGTAAAGTAACAAATAAAAGTAACAACGAAATTAACAGCTATAATTAAAAACATATCCTTTGAAAAAGAAAGTAGGCCTAAGCAATAATAATCCCACCAGAATTGAAAATAAAACGTGATCAATAAATTTTATTGTAACAGACTTTTTCTACGTCTCTAGTAAAGTAACAAATAAAAGTAACAACGAAATTAACAGCTATAATTAAAAACATATCCTTTGAAAAAGAAAGTAGGCCTAAGCAATAATAATCACACCAGAATTGGAAATAAAACGTGATCAATAAATTTTATTGTAACAGACTTTTTCTACGTCTCTAGTAAAGTAACAAATAAAAGTAACAACGAAATTAACAGCTATAATTAAAAACATATCCTTTGAAAAAGAAAGTAGGCCTAAGCAATAATAATCCCACCAGAATTGAAAATAAAACGTGATCAATAAATTTTATTGTAACAGACTTTTTCTACGTCTCTAGTAAAGTAACAAATAAAAGTAACAACGAAATTAACAGCTATAATTAAAAACATATCCTTTGAAAAAGAAAGTAGGCCTAAGCAATAATAATCACACCAGAATTGGAAATAAAACGTGATCAATAAATTTTATTGTAACAGACTTTTTCTACGTCTCTAGTAAAGTAACAAATAAAAGTAACAACGAAATTAACAGCTATAATTAAAAACATATCCTTTGAAAAAGAAAGTAGGCCTAAGCAATAATAATCACACCAGAATTGGAAATAAAACGTGATCAATAAATTTTATTGTAACAGACTTTTTCTACGTCTCTAGTAAAGTAACAAATAAAAGTAACAACGAAATTAACAGCTATAATTAAAAACATATCCTTTGAAAAAGAAAGTAGGCCTAAGCAATAATAATCCCACCAGAATTGAAAATAAAACGTGATCAATAAATTTCATTAAAACAAACTTAATTTTTCTACGTCTCTAGTAAAATATTATTATTCCAATTATTGTATTTTAGCCATTAACATTTTCATTACAACCAATAACGAACATTTCACAAGCATCAATGTGAAATACGCAACGAGCTAGCACTCGATGGAAATACGACTCAGTCCAAAGTCGACCGTGGGTCAGTCTATTGTTTCTAGTTGCTAACCGCTTGGAGCGCTTTATCACGAGATTTGCAAAAAATCACCTCAAGCTTCGCGACTGTCTATAGTAGACTGTGGCGCTACCCCGGTACTTTTTTCTGCAACCTGTTAGGCCCTGCTTCCTCATTTTTACTTTTCAAAATAATACCTGTCTTATTTGCTTCTTATTCAACTGTGTATTTTGTAAGTACGGATTTGTAGTAAATAGCAGAGGCATTACTAATAAGTAATAATAATAATAATAATAATAATAATAATAATAATAATAATAATAATAATAATAACTTACTGGTTTTAGGCAACCCGCAGGTTCATTGCCGCCCTCACGTAAGCCCGCCATTTGTCCCTATCCTGAGCAAGATTAATCCAGTCTCTACCATCATATCCCACCTCCCTCAAATCCATTTTAATATTATCTTCCCATCTACGTCTCGGCCTCCCCAAAGGTCTTTTTCCCTCCAGCCTCCCAACTAACACTCTATATGCATTTCTGGATTCGCCCATACGTGCTACATGTCCTGCCCATCTCAAATGTCTGGATTTTATGTCCTAATTATGTCAGGTGAAGAATACAATGCGTGCAGTTCTGCGTTGTGTAACTTTCTCCATTCTCCTGTAACTTCATCCCTTTTAGCCCCAAATACTTTCCTAAGCACATTATTCTCAAACACCCTTAATCTCTGTTTCTCTCTCAAAGTGAGAGTCCAAGTTTCACAACCATACAGAACAACCGGTAATATAATTTTTTATAAATTCTAACTTTCAGATTTTTTGACAGCAGACTGGATGACAAAAGCTTCTCAACCGAATAATAACAGCATTTCCCATATTTATTCTGCGTTTAATTTCCTCCCGAGTGTCATTTATATTTGTTACTGTAGCTCCAAGATATCTGAATTTTTCCACCTCTTCGAAAGATAAATCTCCAATTTTTTTAGTTCCATTTCGTACAATATTCTGGTCACGAGAAATAATAATAATAATAATAATAATAATAATAATAATAATAATAATAATAATAATTTATTTATTTTATTTATTATTTATTTATTATTAATATTTGTGTGCTGAACAACAGCCAGAGGCCAATTATAGTTCAGCACAATACACAAACAGAAGATACAAAGGTGCAAAACAAAATAAATAATATCTTAAATAACAAAAACATACATAAATAAAATTGAGAACAAGAACAGTAAAAACTAATAATCAAAACGAAACTATACCTTAAAAGGATCTAAATTGTGTCCATGCAAATTAGCATATTTTATGTATCTACAGACTGGAGAAAGTGATATTGAATTTCTGTTATAATTTTTTTTTTTTGAAATCTTAAACCTTTTGTAGGAATACGAAGGCTGATATTGTTTATGATAGACTCACAATCAATATCACCGTTGATAACTTTGCAAAAAAATTGATAATCAAGATTTAGACGTCTAGCATAAAGACTATAACAATTAAAATATTTACAGGTAATCTCATAGTTAAAGTCAGAGGAATTGGGTATATATCATAAAGCACATAAGGAAATAAATTTTCTTTGAATATTTTCCAATTTAACCGAATCGGTTGAAGTAATTGAATTCCAGGCTACAGATGCATATTCAAGTTTAGATCGAACCAAAGTAAAGTATAGAATTAATAGAGACTCTGGAGTAGAAAAAGAATAAGTTATAGACCTTATTAAACCAAGCATTCTTATTGAATGATTATAAATATATTGAACATGATCGTGAAAGTATAATTTAGTATCGAGTAGTACACCAAGATCTTTAATAGAATTTTTCCTAATAATACAGACGTTATTAAGAGAATAATTAAATTTTATGGAAGTAGTTTTTCGAGAGTACGAAATGACAAAAGTTTTTGTTTAATTAATTTTCATTCCATTATTGTCAGACCGAAGTTCAATAGAGTTAATATCATTTTGAAGAGTTTGGCAATCGGCAGAACTATTTATTGAGCGAAAGATTTTGAGTTCATCAGCAAATAACAGGTAGTTTGAACTTTTTCTTTTAAATATCTCATCTATAAATAATAAAAATAATAGAGGGCCCAATGTAGATCCTTGGGGAAATCCACATAAACAATTAAATGGGTCCGAGAGAGAATCACCCAGACGAACACAACATTGTCTATTAGTTAAATAGTTTTCAAACCAGCTCACGTAGTTAGAAGAGAGACCAAAGTTTTTTAATTTATTTATCAAAATATTGTGAGGTACAACATCAAACGCTTTGCTAAAGTCGATATAAATTGAGTCAATTTGACCTTGAGTTTCAACAACAGGCATAACAAGATTAAAGTAGGATACTAAGTTTGTAGTTGTTGATTTACCTTTCGTAAAACCATGTTGGACTGAATTAATTTTATTCTTAACATAAAATGAAACATGTTTGTGGATTTTTTTTTTCAAAAATTTTTGAGAAATTTTTTAATATTGAAATAGGTCTATAATTGGAAACTTTTTTTTACCATTCTTAAAGATAGGAATAATGGATGCTTCTTTCCAAAGCATAGGGTATGTACCGGTTAATAAACTTAAATTAAATATAAAAGTTAAAACGGGTATTAGAATATTAGAACATCCCTTGATAATAAAATTAGGAATGCCATTAGTGCCCTTGGATTTATTAGGTTTAAGCTTCTTTATGGCCAATGAAACGTCATCAACTATAATTTTAGGTAAGGATAAGAAGTCAGTAGAATTATAATCCAACAAACAGAGATTAGAATTAGGCTGTTTTTGAATCGATTTAAATTGATTAGCAAATGCATTAGCAATTTCTTGCTGATCAGTAATGTGAATCCCATTTATTAGTAATTCGGTGGGATAATTATTGGATTTACGAAAAGATTCTACGTATTTCCAAAATTTCTTAGGTTCATTCTTCAAATTTTCATCAATGGATTGTAACCATTTAAATTTATCAGATTTAATCATAGCTTTAACTTGTTTTCTGTAATTGGAAAAAATTTGATAATGGTGATCAGTTTTGAATTTCTTAAAATTTCTATGTGCATTGTTCTTTTTCTTAATAAGTATACGCAAGCTATTTGAAAACCATTTAGGATAGTGCGATTTTTTTTTACGAAAGTGACAGGAACAGCAAGAGAAATGGCTTTGTTCATAATCTGGGATAACGCGTTATCAGCAACGTTAACATCAGTAGTTTGATATATGGAATTCCAATCATGATTGTATAGAGTGGAATAGAGTTTCAAGTAATCACCTTGAGAACAATTTATGAAGGTACTAGATTGGCAGTGATCAGGTAGCGACAAATACTCTTCAAGATTAATGGAGGTAGATGGATGATAAAAGTCCTCCAAAACTAGAGAATGATTGGCTAGTTTTACTGCACTGTTAATAATATTAGTAAAGACAAGATCAAGTAGATTTCTACTTGAAACAGTAAAATTAATTTGGTTTAATCCCAGAAGGCAAGTCGAGGAATATAAATCACCGGACTTAATTTTAGAGTAGTAATGAATATCATTAAGATTAAAACCAGTTGACCAATCTATACCAGGACAATTGAAATCACCAATAATTACTATTCTAAAATTATGAGTATCAAGGTTTTTTCAAGATAATTGAGGTAAGATTTTAAGTGATTATGACCGAAATCAGTCGGGAAGTAATGATTTCCAATTAATAAATTAATACCATCAGCCATTTTAATTTCAATCCAAACACATTCATTAATAATTTCTAAATCATATCGCCGACAGGTAAAATGTAACTGGATGTTAATCGCTGTTAGGACACCCCCACCTCTTTTTTTATTGGTGTCCTCGTAGGTTCTGTCTGCTCGAAACACAGTATAATTGTTAGGGAATAAATTTGTATTTAATACTGATTCAGATAACCATGTTTCAGTAAGACAGATAATGATATCATTATTACTTACTACATTTTGAAAAATTTCATCAATTTTTGTATTAAGACCACGAACATTTTGGTAAAATATCTCAAGATGATTATTAGAACTGTGCATTGAGAGTTAGAGAATAATATTAAGAGGCATTAACCCTAGAATCAACAGAAGTACCTAGTGGAGCAAAATGCTGCTCAGCTTTAAGTTTACCAAAAAAGGGTGCAATGAGGCATCCCGCAGGCCAAACATCAGAATTATTAATTAACTCGAAATCCCTCTCATCAACTGAGATATGAAAAGAGGAATACGACTGGTATTTTGTTTTCAATTTAGTTATTTCGAGAGACCTTAATTTACGTTGATGAAAGAGTGAATCCTTAATATTATTCTCGTTTACATTAGGACTAAATCTAGAAACAAAAAGGGATTTGGTTCTGATTCTCTCTGGAGCCATTTCTAAGTTGCTATTAGTTAGAGTGCCAACTTTAGGATCTCGTTTCTTAAATTTTTTTGCGAGTGACAGTTTGAAAACCATCAGAGTCTACGTTATTTGATAACGCAACAGTGCTATCGTCTGAGCGTACGACAGCAGAGATTACCTCATTACTGTTAAACAATAATAATAATAATAATAATAATAGTAATAATAATAATAATAATAATAATAATATTGCACTTATCTGCGTACTTAAGTCTACACACAACATCCCGTCCCCTTATTCCGAGCCTCAGCCTACATACAGTTATATCTTCCTTCCTCAGTCGGCCATATTTCTGGAAATTTTTGCTGGTCAGTTTATTATTATTTTTTTTAATGCATTGAAGTCTCCGTGACTGTGATTCTAATTACAGTAGAGTTAAAGGAAATCTGTTGTTCTGATGATAGGGCATTTCGTGCAAATTGATATTGAAATCCTCTTGAAAATGTGTTTATTCATTGTGAACCAGGAAAACTACTATAAAATATTTTGTTTTCGAAATAATTAAGTGCATACCTGTACTATAAACGTCTTTGCCATATTATATAATGGGATATGTCCATGAAAGTTGTAATTCAATACGAAAATGATAATAGATACTGTGTAATTATGTCAAAATTAGACTAACCGCCTAATACGCACTTTCCGTAAGTTAAGTACGCAGTTCACAGACAGTTCCTTGAAGAACGTCTTGTCGGGGTTTATCATAATAATAATAATAATAATAATAATAATAATAATAATAATAATAATAATGATTTTACAGTTAGCTACGTATGAAGGTCAAGGAAACTATAATTATTAAGAAAGACAAAATATATATTTATATTTAGGCTTATACCTATATTGTATTTAAGATAATGTCAATATCTATTTTATTATAGCATACTTATGATAAAACTTCTATATATATATATATATATAATTTGAACTGGTAGGCCTAATGGAAATTATGGGAAAATGGCTGAACAGATTTTAATGAGTGACCCCTCATTTTGAAGCTTGGCATCCAAGGATTTTCAGAAAAATAGTGACTTTCAGTGAAGCATTAGTTTTTCTACATAATTTTCCTATTTTCCAAAATCCATCTTTCGTCAGTTTTGAGAACACTAATGGCGTTTCAGAATAAAACAAAACACACACTACAATAAACAGTATTACAAGAAGGCCATGACCTGCAGGATTGCTGACATATTTAGAGTTCAAATTCAAATGGATATTAAAAATAATTTACAGGTCTGATTCTGTGGTGTGTAATTTTCTGAGTACAGCTGTGTATTGGATATTAAAAACTACAAAACTTTCGGGGGTTTCATGACATTATTTACCATTAGAAATGCAATATTATCATGCCATGATGTGACTATTTTCCGTTAATTATGCATATTATTAATGCTATATTGATGATATGAAAGTGAAACGTTTTGGGGTTGTATAAGTAGATGTAGAGAATATGTTAAGTTAGATCTTCATTTCTATACTTTATTGAGTGGCAGCTATATATAGTAGACCCTATATACAGTGTACGTTACTGAAAACTACAAAACTTATGTAAGATAATATTATTAAATATAAAACATTTTTATAGTTATTAATGAAGTGATTCTCTTCAGTATTGGCTCGAGAGAGCGCAAAAGTTACAGTTCCTAAGGAAATACCAAAAGGTATTACTTACTGATAAAATAAGAGGCCTACAAGATTTTGTAGTCTCCCGATCATTTCAGCAAGATCTCTTAGTAGGATAAAATTATTTTACCCTCTACATTTCAAGCTCTACATGCTATGTCTATTGTTCGAAAGCATAGCTAACCTGACATTTTTTTAACTTTCATCTAGAATCCACAATGATCTGAAATAGCTATTGCTTTACTCCCATATGATTAACCCACTGATCGTTCTGACATTGTTACTTGCGTTTTCGCGTTCAAACTCAAAAACTGAAGGTGTATAGGTTCAAGAAAAAGTATTTGGTATAAAAAAAACATTCAGAGGGAGTAGCTCCATTATTATGGAACCAATTAACTTTCACAATATCTGGTATTCTTCATTGAAAAAAAATCTGAAAAATTTTTATTTGAACATCTAATGAACTTAGTTTGCAGCATTTGCTGCACAAGCCACTAGTAGTAATATAAAATGATTTTACATATGAAAGCCAAGGTAACTATAATTACTATCAAAATGAGAAGCAAACAGAGTTAAAAACGTTGGCAAATAGTACCTATATTCCGTCGTTGCTGCTGCCACCTACTGGCAGATTACTTGAAAAAGGCGTCATATCTGATAGTTTCAAAATATCAGGCATACAAGTTGTATTGTATTGTATTTATTAACATTCCATGGTATTCATATATGCCTACAGCTAGAATATGGAACAAGTCAAAAAACTTAATACTATTATAAAGTCTTAATTTATAGTCACAGTCTAGATGAAATATATACAGACGAGATTTACAATATAGTCTACTAGTACAACACAAAGTTTTAGTATCAATTTCATGAAGTGTTATTGAATGTCATGAATTCACCTACAGAATAGAAGGCGTGAGAAATTAGGTACCGGTACTTCTTTAATTTGGCCCTAAATAATTTTATGTTTTGAGTTTCATTTTTTATATCGATAGGGAGGCTATTAAAAATGTTACAGCCATATAACGCACTCCTTTTTGATAGCACGATAGAATTGCCGATGGAGTATGAAAGTCATTTTTTGACGTGTATTTATGCTATGAACTGTTGAATTAGTTACAAAGTTTTCACGATAACATACGAGGAAGATTATTAATGAAAAGATATACTGACAAGCCATGGGCATTATTTGTAGTTTTTTGAAAATAGTCCTACACGATTCCCTAGATTTGGCACCTACTATTATTCCAATTACTCTTTTTTGTGATAGAAATATATTGTTACTATCTGTGGAATTTCCCAAGAATATTATTCCAAAACTCATTACCGAGTGGAAGTATGCAAAGTATATTGTTTTTAAGGTATTGATATTTACTATCTTTTGCATAGATCTAATAGCAAAACAAGCTGAATTTAGTTTGGGGGTAATTTTTTTAATATGATTTTTCTAATTTAACACATTATCGATTTTTAAGCCAAGAAATTTGGTTGTTATTGTTTCTAATAGGGATCTATTATTAATTATTGCGCTAGAAATTTGCGACGTTGAATTTGGACAGGATTTAAATTGAATTATGTTAGTTTTGTTACAATTTAATACTAATTTATTGACTGAGAACCAGTCGCATATTTTGAAGAGAATTTCCTCTGTTGAAGATTGGAATGTGTTGGAGTTATTGGCTGTAATTACTATACTTGTGTCATCTGCAAATAATATGGGATGTCCTACATCTTTTATTAGGGGGGCAAGATCATTTATAAACACTAAAAAAAGTAGGGGACCTAATATTTATCCTATAGGGGACCTAATATTGATCCTAAAGGAAAGGAGGACATTTCTTGATTATTTTTAAAACCGCCCGGACCCCGGAGAAAGGCCTAAAAAGGAGGACATGTCCGGAAAAAGAGGACGTCTGGTCACCCTACCCATGTCGCCACTTTCGAGCTGATTTGCACTGTTTCAGATTCACTTAGTTCCAGTACAATTCCCTGCTTTTATTGAAGTTCTTGTCATTAGACCGATATCGCTGGCAGAGAGTTGATTATTGCAATCCATAACTCGTAAATCCTGTAATGACAGCTTGTTTGTTTGCGTGTTTGTTCGTGTATTTGCGAGTTTTTCCTGTTTCCTTGTTCCTTACCCTGAGGCTACACGCACACTACTGACAGCCAATTACTGTAATAGGCCTACATATCTCGCAACTCCAATTTAATGGAAATCAATCAGAAAGCCGAAGTTTCAGAAGGTAAAGGTGAAGGTAAAGGTGTCCCTTATACACGCCGCCTCTGTGGCTTAAATGCCAGCGCAGGTGGCCTGGGTTCGATACCCGCTCAGACCTAGGTGGAATTTGTTTTGGTGTGGTGGTGTTGTATAGGGATTTTATCAGGATACTCTCGCTTCCCTCTATCATTCCACTAAAACTCTCCACTTCCCCTTGATTTCATATATGGTCCGCAATAGTAAAAATAAGCTTAATTGTTATCTGGGGGTAGTACGGATTTCTGATGCTGACACACACACACACATCATTAGGCTTATTTACACAATCTATATGCTCAGTGCTTTAACAATTAGATAATTGTATTAATAATAATATAATAGTACATTATGCAGTTGAATGGGTTACATCAGCTTCTTGTCTATGCGGATGACGTGACTATGCTAGGAGAAAATCCACAAATGATTAGGGAAAACACGGAAATTCTAGTTGAAGCAAACAAAGCGATAGGGTTGGAAGTAAATCCCGAAAAGACTAAGTATATGATTATGTCTCATGACCAGAATATTGTACGAAATGGAACTATAAAAATTGGAAATTTATCTTTCGAAGAGGTGGAAAAATCTAAATATCTTGGAGCAACAGTAACAAACATAAATGACACTCGGGAGGAAATTAAACGCAAAAGAAATATGGGAAATGCGTGTTATTATTCGGTTGAGAAGCTTTTGTCATCCAGTCTGCTGTCAAAAAATCTGAAAGTTAGAATTTATAAAACAGTTATATTACCGATTGTTCTGTATGGTTGTGAAACTTGGACTCTCACTTTGAGAGAGGAACAGAGATTAAGGGTGTTTGAGAATAAGGTTCTTAGGAAAATATTTGGGGCTAAAAGGGGTGAAGTTACAGGATAATGGAGAAAGTTACACAACGCAGAGCTGCACGCATTGTATTCTTCACCTGACATAATTAGGAACATAAAATCCAGACGTTTGAGATGGGCAGGACATGTAGCACGTATGGGCGAATTCAGAAATGCATATAGAGTGTTAGTTGGGAGGCCGGAGGGAAAAAGACCTTTGGGGAGGCCGAGACGTAGGAGGGAAGATAATATTAAAATGGATCTGAGGGAGGTGGGATACGATGGTAGAGACTGGATTAATCTTGCTCAGGATAGGGACCAATGGCGGGCTTATGTGAGGGCGGCAATGAACCTCCGGGTTCCTTAAAAGCCAGTAAGTAAGTACATTTATGCAACGAGCCTATAATGGTAGTAATTAAGACGCGAGTATGTTTATGAAACGAGCGCAAACGAGTTTCATAATTTTCATACGAGCGTCTTAATTACCATTATAGGCAAGTTTCATACGACTTTTTATGCTCGACCATATATCTAACTTGAAATTATTCATAAGTATTCATGTTGTTCTTATCTGACTGAGGAGCGGAACTGACCTTGTGAAAATTGTGAAATGTGCGCAGACGCGAAAGTATTGATTTTTTCCGAGAAACAAATGTCGACATTGACCTTGATATAATCTAGAGAGTAAAATAAACATTAATCTTGATATAACCTTGAAATTGATTTAGACATTGAAAAACGAGATGACAAATTGAATTTATTTGAATATTATTTACCGGTACAATTAACGCTAATTCTTATAGTAACAGAACTGACTATATTTCAAATGTAGGTGATTTATTGTGCAATTGGTGAAATGAATTTGCGGGAATGTGCTTTGTGAAAGGCTAGAAGATGACTGTGAATTGATGTTAATTTGTGTGTTGTTTTTTTCGACTGAGTTTAATATTGTTTTGAGATTTCAATTTTATTTTGGATCGATTCTTCAGCATAACCTTTTGCGACAGTATTGGATTTCCAGCCTCCGTGACGTTTCAATGAATAGAATAGAATAGAATAATCCATACTTGCGCTTTCATAATGCTACAATGGTATTTTCTGATTGGTGGAACACCTGAACTTTAATGAATAGGTGTACTTTAATGAGGTCCATTAAAGGGCTGCTACCAGGTGTATAATTACTACATTTCGGCAAGGTCGACATAAACGTATGTAATAAAGGATTACAATCACAAACTCAACTTTTCTTTTACATGAATAAACTATTGTAACAAAATCGGACTTCTGTCAATCTGAAATCAATAAATATTTTCTATTGAAAACTATTTCAAGCTCAATAATCAAAATGATATACGATATGATATAATATATTTGATGTCAACATTTCCGTCCATATAACGTGGACCTCACAATTTTGTATCCGGTGCCACAATTACATTCATTACAGATATACCTTTAGTAGACGCTCTTATAATTTGACTTTCGACCCCATTTAAATTGATCACCTTTAAAACCCAACGACTTACTTTAGATCGTTCAAAATTGACACATTTACAACTCCGGTCTTTCCGTCGCTCGGTCGGTCGGTCTGTTTGTCGTCGATCTACCGGACGATCGGTCGGTCTGTCTGTCTGTCAGTCGTCAGTCAGTCGGTCGTCGGTCTGTCTTCTGTCTGTCGGTCGTTCCGTCGGCCGGTCGGTCTGTCGATTGGTCGGTAGGTCAGTCTATCGATTAGTCGGTTGGTCTATCAGTCAGTCGGTCGTTCGGCTTGTCGGTCTGTAGGTCGGTAGGTCGGTCTATCGGTTGGTCGGTTGGTCTGTCGGTCGGTAGGTCGGTCTATCAGTCAGTCGGTCGTTCGGCTTGTCGGGCTGTAGTTCGGTCTATCGGTTGGTCGGTTGGTCTATCGGTCGGTAAGTCGGTCTATCAGTCAGTCGGTCGTTCGGCTTGTCAGTCTGTAGGTCGGTAGGTCGGTCTATCGGTTGGTCGGTTGGTCTATCGGTCGGTAGGTCGGTCTATCAGTCAGTCGGTCGTTCGGCTTGTCGGTCTGTAGGTCGGTAGGTCGGTCTATCGGTTGGTCGGTTGGTCTATCGGTCGTTAGGTCGGTCTATCAGTCAGTCGGTCGTTCGGCTTGTCGGTCTGTAGGTCGGTAGGTCGGTCTATCGATTATTCGGTTGGCCTGTCGGTCGGTAGGTCGGTCTATCAGTCAGTCGGTCGTTCGGCTTGTCGGTCTGTAGGTCGGTAGGTCGGTCTATCGGTTGGTCGGTTGGCCTGTCGGTCGGTAGGTCGGTCTATCGATTAGTCGGTTGGTCTGTCGGTCGGTAGGTCGGTCTATCAGTCAGTCGGTCGTTCGGCTTGTCGGTCTGTAGGTCGGTAGGTCGGTCTATCGGTTGGTCGGTTGGCCTGTCGGTCGGTAGATCGATCGGCCTGTCGGTCGGTAGTTCGGTCTATCAGTTGGTCGGTCGGTCTGTCGGTCGGTAGAGCGGTCGGTTTATCGGTTGGCCTGTCGGTCTATCAGTTAATCGGTCTATTGGTCGGTATGTCGGTCTGTTAGTTGGTCTATCCGTCGGTCTGTCGATCTATCGGCTGGTCAGTCTATCGGTTGGTCGGTTTGTCGGTCGCTTGGTCGTTTCTGTCTGTTGGGTTGAATCAGGTTCGGTTTATTTATTCGGTCCATCTTAATCAAGCCGGCATTAGTTTCTACATTGTTGTATGGAGAACTAAAATAATTCCTGTGCCACTGGTATGCGTTGTCACCAATTCTGAAGACTCTATTGTGTAAAAGTTTCTTAAGTACTGGCTTACCTTTTCTTCCATGTAATCTCTATTTCATACGATGTTCCTCGAATAGAAAAGGAAGGTCACGCCGTGACGATCAAAACGAAGAAGGTCGACATCGTGGACAAGGGCTTATCTAACTATTACACAGAATAAACACTGGAGCAGAAGGTAAACAACGGCTCTACCTGTGTTGATTCTGTGCCACAATAACGACTTCTGTTACTTCTGTTTTCCAGACTTTGCTGGAATTACAACTGTTAACATTTAATAAAACTTTGTGTGCATTGAGACCTTCAGATGCAACTGGAGTTTACTTTTTCAATTTGACACTTTTAGAAAACACAGAGTTAAATAAGAATTGAAATGAATAAATGCATTTATATGTAGATTTAAAAAGTAAGTTACGTAAAAGGAACACTCAGGAAGAAGCAGAAATGAGACAAAGTAGAGAAAAAAATTAAAATAACAGTAGAAAAGTAAATAAAAATGGTTTGCACGAATAGGAAAATAAATTAAGATCGAAGATAAGTTGGAAGAAAGTAAGAAACTGGATAAATTTTGCGCTACCCCAGTACGTAGAATACGTCACCCAGATTGACACTAGTGTTGTATTGGTTTAAATGTTTCATTTTTGTTTCGGTTTACAAATGGAGAGTACAGGTCTATGATAAGGTAATTAATAGAGAGCATGCAATATTTTCTCTTCATAACAAGCGTCATTTTGAAATAATTACTCTAATTACTCCCAGCTCATTACACATTTTTCACTGTGGCTTTAATCATCGCTTTAATATTGCAGAAATCGCGGTTACAAATCAAACGAGCAGTAGCACAGCTCTGCAACTCCTTTCTATGCCGAGATATTACTGAAAGAGATCGCGCGGCATTCCTAATTTTACAGGGTTGTTTCCGATCTCTGATAACGAATTTGAATGTTATCATGTGCGTCAGGAGCCACACGACAGCTGAACTGTGGCGCGAGGTGACAGACCAAGAAATTCCCAAGAAAACAGAGCCTTTTTGGGAGGGGTACATTACGACCCTTTCCAATGCCAAGTACAGTTAAGGGGAGAGGATGGTATTTTTTTTAACTTTTTTCCTATTTGGTGTAAAATATTAATTTTTTGTATGTAGAGAGCTCATAGCTGTAGCAACTCAACCAAAAATAAATATGTTGAAAAAAAATATTTGAGGGGCCCAGATTTGAAAAAAATGTACTCAATGCAGGATTTTACTAAAACCGATATATCTAAACTATTTTTAAATGTAGATTCATCCACTTTTTTGCAATGTACTTGCAAAAGCATACTCTACAAACTGTCTGTAACAGAATTTTGATATTAGTCCCTACGGTTGTAAAAGAAACAATTAAAATTTAATAACACTCTTCTGAATTCTTTTCTTGCAGAGAAACGGACATAGTTTTAAAATGAAATAAATTAACAAAATTCTGTTACAGAGAAACGTTGCCTAATAGTCTAAAGAATGTGTGTTCTAAATTTCATGCATGTATCTTTAATAGTTCAGAAATTATATTAATTTTTGTCTGGCAATGTAGCAAAAAAATGAAATTACCGTAAACCGATAAAAGGGGGGCGTGTGATTTAAAAATCCATAGCGCAGGAAGTTTAAAAATGGCGTCTCAACATCCGATAAGGGCACAAATACCCACAAAATGTTATGCTATGCATTCCACACATTATCATAGAGTGTTTTAAAGATTTTTTTTTTAAATTCAATTTACCGGAAACAACAATAAAACGGGGCGAGTGATTTAAAAATCCATAACGCAGGAAGTTTAACAATGGCGTCTCAACATCCGATAAGGGCACAAATACCCACAAAATGTTATGCTATGCATTCCACACATTATCATAGAGTGTTTTAAAGATTTTTTTTTTAATTAAATTTACCGGAAACAACAATAAAACGGGGCGAGTGATTTAAAAATCCATAACGCAGGAAGTTTAACAATGGCGTCTCAACATCCGATAAGGGCACAAATACCCACAAAATGTTATGCTATGCATTCCACACATTATCATAGAGTGTTTTAAAGAATTTTTTTTTAAATTCAATTTACCGGAAACAACAATAAAACGGGGCGTGTGATTTAAAAATCCATAACGCAGGATGTTTAACAATGGCGTCTCAACATCCTATAAGGGCACAAATACCCACAAAATGCTATGCTATGCATTCCACACATTATCATAGAGTGTTTTAAAGATTTTTTTTTTAATTCAATTTACCGGAAACAACAATAAAACGGGGCGAGTGATTTAAAAATCCATAACGCAGGAAGTTTAACAATGGCGTCTCAACATCCTATAAGGGCACAAATACCCACAAAATGCTATGCTATGCATTCCACACATTATCATAGAGTGTTTTAAAGAATTTTTTTTAATTCAATTTACCGGAAACAACAATAAAACGGGGCGAGTGATTTAAAAATCCATAACGCAGGAAGTTTAACAATGGCATCTCAACATCCGATAAGGGCACAAATACCCACAAAATGTTATGCTATGCATTTCACACATTATCATAGAGTGTTTTAAAGAAAAAATTTTTTTTTGAAAATTTACTCATTTTTCACCAAAAAATACCATCCTCTCCCCTTAAGTGAAAATAAAAGAAGCCTGCAATAAACGAGGTTTCGTTATTTCCAAGAAAGGCATCTTCTGTGCACTTAATAAGATTGGTAAAGCTCGAATGAAATTAATTTGTATCATCTCGTGGGGTGCGGCGACTTTTGACGGGGGGTGGATTTGCTTGCTTTATCCACTCTGAAATTAATCCCATCCGAGCTTTGCCAGTCGTATTAGATACACACAAGATGTCTTTCTTGGAAATAACGAAACCAGGTGTTTTGCAGGTTCCTATGATTTTCACGTAACTGTATTTGGCATCGGAAAGAGTTATTATGTACCAGTCCCAAAAAGGTTCGATTTTCTTGGGCATTGCTACTGTGATACACCGTGCACTCTGATTATGAAATCACTCACTACTGGTCTGTCACATCTCGCCGCAATTCAACTGTCGGTGTGATTCCTGACCCACATGACGTCATTCAAATTCGTTATCAAAGATCATAAACAACCCTGTATACGCAACTTTGGCGCCCTCATGCCCATAGCGAGGAGAGTTGGCGTCATTGTGCGTGGTCACACAATTTACATTGGACCATGTTTAATTTACTAATATAATTAGCATTCGTCTATGGTTCGATACAGTAAGCATTTGAAATTCTGTCATGTTTGTTTCACTACGGATCATGAAACGGGTGTCCATACTAGGTGCGGAGAAAGATCTATTCTATGTAAAAAAAAAATAACCAATAAAGTAAACGGAATTGAAATCAGGCGAGAAAGAAAGTTTAACAGCTATGGAAGTATAAATGAAGAAAGCAAAGATAAAAAGTTAAGAGGAAAAGACAACTAAATGAAGATTGGGATCATTATGATGGAAGATGAATAGGCAGGTACACAGATAAATAGATCCGTTGCATATGTTGGATAGGTGGGGAGATTGCAGAAGGTTAGATAGAATATTTAGAATATGAGAGTAAGGAATTAATAGAGTGAATAAAATACAGTAGAATCTCTCTTAACCAGCATCAAAGGGACCACGGAAGTTCCGGATACGCGTTTTTGCCGGATAATTGAATAAATACCGGTACATAGAAAAGAAAGTTCGCATTTCATGGGCCAAACTTTGAAGCTGCAGCCACGTGAAGCTTATTTCTCTATCACTTGCTCATAACTGAATAAACATAAAATCTGTGTGGATTTTTCTTATTAAAACACATCGCACAACACAAATAATACACTAATTTTAGGTTTCAATATTTACTGAAAATTGAAGTTGATACGAACTTCTAATGTGGCAAAAGTGACGGCCCGAACATAAGTAAATAAACATGAAACTGTGCGGATTTTTTTTATTAAAACACATCACACAACACAAATAATACACTAATTTTAGGTTTGAATATTCCCTGAAAATTGAAGTTGATACGAACTTCCTAATGTGGCAACACTCAGCCCGAACATAATTAAATAAACATAAAACTGTGTGGATTTTCTTTATTAAAACACATCACACAACACAAATAATACACTAATTTTAGGTTTGAATATTTACTGAAAATTCAAGTTGATATGAACTTCCTAATGTGGCAAAAGTGACGGCCCGAACATAAGTAAATAAACATAAAACTGTGTGGATTTTTTTTATTAAAACACATCACACAACACAAATAATACACTAATTTTAGGTTTGAATATTCCCTCAAAATTGAAGTTGATACGAACTTCCTAATGTGGCAACACTCAGCCCGAACATAATTAAATAAACATAAAACTCTGTGGATTTTCTTTATTAAAACACATCGCACAACACAAATAATACACTAATTTTAGGTTTGAATATTCCCTGAAAATTGAAGTTGATACGAACTTCCTAATGTGGCAACACTCAGCCCGAACATAATTAAATAAACATAAAACTGTGTGGATTTTCTTTATTAAAACACATCGCACAACACAAATAATACACTAATTTTAGGTTTGAATAATCACTCAAAATTCAAGTTGATACGAACTTCCTAATGTGGCAACACTCAGCCCGAACATAACTAAATAAACATAAAACTGTGTGGATTTTCTTTATTAAAACACATCACACAACACAAATAATACACTAATTTTAGGTTTGAATATTCCCTGAAAATTGAAGTTGATACGAACTTCCTAATGTGGCAACACTCAGCCCGAACATAATTAAATAAACATAAAACTGTGTGGATTTTCTTTATTAAAACACATCGCACAACACAAATAATACACTAATTTTAGGTTTGAATATTCCCTGAAAATTGAAGTTGATACGAACTTCCTAATGTGGCAACACTCAGCCCGAACATAATTAAATAAACATAAAACTGTGTGGATTTTCTTTATTAAAACACATCGCACAACACAAATAATACACTAATTTTAGGTTTGAATATTCCCTGAAAATTGAAGTTGATACGAACTTCCTAATGTGGCAACACTCAGCCCGAACATAATTAAATAAACATAAAACTGTGTGGATTTTCTTTATTAAAACACATCGCACAACACAAATAATACACTAATTTTAGGTTTGAATATTTACTGAAAATTGAATTTGATACGAACTTCCCAATGTGGCAACACTTAGCCCGAACATAATTAAATAAACATAAAACTGTGTGGATTTTCTTTATTAAAACACATCGCACAACACAAATAATACACTAATTTTAGGTTTGAATAATCACTCAAAATTCAAGTTGATACGAACTTCCTAATGTGGCAACACTCAGCCCGAACATAAGTAAATAAACATAAAAACTGTGTGGATTTTCTTTATTAAAACACATCACACAACACAAATAATACACTAATTTTAGGTTTGAATAATCACTCAAAATTCAAGTTGATACGAACTTCCTAATGTGGCAAA
Organism: Periplaneta americana; assembly: GCF_040183065.1. NCBI lineage: Eukaryota > Metazoa > Arthropoda > Insecta > Blattodea > Blattidae > Periplaneta > Periplaneta americana. The sequence continues at coordinate 9,210,338 of NC_091131.1, read as the reverse complement.
AGTGACGGCCGAAACTGTGGCAATGTGGCAGATATAATTTTTTTTTTGCCGTGCCAAAAATGCCGTTGTCGGTTTATTGGGTGCCGGTTACGAGGGATTTTACTGTAATGCAATAAATAAATAGACACAACACTTAAAATTATAGTAAATAGGTTCCTTTTGGATGATATTAAACAAAACAATTGAAATGGTATGGAGTACTGCTATTTCAAGACAATTATTGTTACTATGTACTGCTGCATAGGAACTGACTGTACATCGTAGATTTATAGTTTACCGGGAATTGAAAGCGTATTCATTGGTTAGGTCACCACCTCGGCCATGAGAATCATTACGAAAAACAACTGTGTCCCTCGGGAAGGTTCGGAATAAAGTGCAAGGCTCACATCTCATTAATTCGAATCAATATCTGGCTTTGTGATCGTGAATGTCGCAGTTAGTAGAAGAATTATTTTTCTATGGAAATGTTTGAGTGAGAGGTGTTAGATATGTTTCCATTAATATATGTAAACATTACCTCATTTGAAAAATACGGACAATGATTTAATTCATTCACCTTCAGAATGAACAATCACAGAGTGAATATTACTAAGCTTGTAAATTTACTCAGCTGTTAACATGGAATGTCTAACAAAGTAAAGAAAAGCACTTTTTACGTAAGCGTACGTACAGTGCACGTAGGAATTTTTTTTTATTTCCGCAGTTTGTATATTAACAATTGTATCATAAAGCCATTAGAAGAAGTAGTAGTTCTAAGAAAACCCAGAAACTTGTTTCTGAATAAAACAGAATTGGGGGAAATATATTTGGAATATTATGAAGATTTGATGTTTCAAACTTCCAATTTACTTATTTTACAAATATCACACATTGGCCTACTCTTTTAATTTGACTCACGTATTTAAAGTACCTATTAACATTATACTAAATACGAAATCACCGCTATTTTATCTTACATCTTCTATGAATTTTGGGAATCATCAATTAAAAGGAGATGCTCCACAAAGATGTTAGTCCGCTGTTAATGTGTTGCCTAGGATACAACTCGACTTCGTGATAGTACTCGTATCCATATGGCATCGAAGAAGACAGATGATATTCGTTAATAGTCTAGGCCAGTAGGAATAATAACAGAAATAACAGTAAGAGTAATAATAGTGATTGTAGCAGCAGCAGTAATAGTAACAGTAGTTGGCCTAATAATAATAATAATAATAATAACAATAACAATAATAATAATAATAATAATAATAATAATACTTACTTACTTACTTACTTACTTACTTACTTACTTACTTACTTACTTACTTACTTACTTACTTACTGGCTTTTAAGGAACCCGGAGGTTCATTGCCGCCCTCACATAAGCCCGTCATCGGTCCCCATCCTGAGCAAGATTAATCCAGTCTCTACCATCATATCCCACCTCCCTCAAATCCATTTTAATATCATCTTCCCATCTACGTCTCGGCCTCCCCAAAGGTCTTTTTCCCTCCGGCCTCCCAACTAACACTTTATATGCATTTCTGGATTCGCCCATACGTGCTACATGTCCTGCTCATCTCAAACGTCTGGATTTTATGTTCCTAATTATGTCAGGTGAAGTATACAATGCGTGCAGTTCTGCGTTGTGTAACTTTCTGCATTCTCCTGTAACTTCATCCCTCTTAGCCCCAAATATTTTCCTAAGAACCTTATTCTCAAAAACCCTTAATCTCTGTTCCTCTCTCAAAGTGAGAGTCCAAGTTTCACAACCATAAAGAACAACCGGTAATATAACTGTTTTATAAATTCTAACTTTCAGATTTTTTGACAGAAGACTAGATGACAAAAGCTTCTCAACCGAATAATAACAGACATTTCCCATATTTATTCTGCGTTTAATTTCTTCCCGAGTATAATTTATATTTGTTACTGTTGCTCCAAGATATTTGAATTTTTCCACCTCTTCGAAGGATAAATCTCCAATTTTTATAGTTCCATTTCGTACAATATTCTGGTCACGAGACATAATCATATACTACTACTACTAATAATAATAATTTATTTATTTTATTTGTTTATTTATTTATTTAGAATATTAACGTGCAAAAACAACAGCACAAGGCCAATTACAGTTTTGCACGATACAAAACAGAACAAAATAACAAATGATGATGAGAATGAATGATAGAAAATGGCAATGAGATGAAATACAAACAATATAATGGTCTACATCAATCATTGATCAAATAATAATAATAATAATAATAATAATAATAATAATAATAATAATGATAATAATAATATGCATAAATAAGTAAATTCATTTTCACAGAAACTGTGAAATTAATGGCAAATAAGTGACAGTCATGTAATATCAAGGCCTGCTGACAGGATAAGAAAGAAGAAGATGAACATCGTGTCATTTGCAGTTGGAGGCCTTGGAACATTGCCTAAGAAGCTGAGGAAACACTTGAACGTTCACGAGAACAGATCAGTCATACAATAAACTTATGAGGTCATAGTTTGGGATTCCCAGGGGTTTGAATAAGTCCTGACTTTAAACAAAGCAGAGCGCACGAGATGCAATAACGGGGACTGCAATGGGACGCTTGGTAGTAGCGCAATATTTTATTTAACAATGCTTTCAAATGAAGACAAAGGCGAGACAGTCAGCTGTCAAGTTCACATGTCAAAGACGGCAGATGGCAGGTTTATTCCTAGATATCGTCGCGGTCGTAAAGGTCTCGGGTTCGATTCCCAAATGGGTCGTGGATTTTCTTCATTGATCTATCTTTCCGGAGGCGCTATGGACTTAAGGTTTATTCAGGCTATATAAGAGAATTGGGTAAAGTCGCTGAGCATGTAGGGCTGACATTCCTACTACTAATAATGCCGATTGTCTGTAAATATGTTAACCTTAACCTGCGCTAACCTCTGCGCCGATTTGTCCTGTATATAATTGAGTTTATTTTGACTTTACTGTTGCTAGGAACAACGAGCGAGTGGATAAAAATTTACAAAAAATTACTCGTCGTAACGATAACGAGTTGCCAGGAAACAAAAATGGAAATATCCACTCGTTCCTAGCAATAAAAACACGAATATAGCGTATAACTTTATAGCTACATATATAGGGTGAATCAAAAGTCTGAAACCATATAAATATCTTCCTTATGCTTGATTTTCTATTACTAGGGGAGAGTCGGGTAGTATCGGACATCGGGTAATATCGGACAGTGAGTTTCTTTCATCTACCACACGATGATAGTACCTGATTGACATGGTTACGTTTCTGTGATGTCGCATAGAGAAATTTAACCATGTCATTCAGGTACTACCATATGGTGGTAGATGAAAGAAAAGCACTGTCCGATATTACCCGATGTCCGATACTACCCGACTCTCCCCTATAGGTGTTACCAGTATTGGTAAGAGCAATTCCTCTATTAATGACACATTCGATCCTAGCCCTCAGCTATCTCAAAAGCCGCCACTTTGGATGTAGGTACTCAAAATCATGTGAAATTTAAAAAAAAAAACAAGGGTGCAAACTGTTTTGAGATATCTCTAATCGTTTTCAAGTTATTTAAAGATAACTGTCATAATGACACAAACATTAGTTACTGCATCTACAGATATTTTGTAACATGGTACAGTGCTAAGGAGGCTTTGGAAAAGGTACTTTTATGCAATTTTATTCTAGTAATTAACTTTTCCTGCTTTACTGTTTGGTTAACCTGTGACCTGTATCTTTGTTATTATCAGTTGATTGCAGGATGAAATCACAGCTTATTTTGTGTAATTTCCTAAATTTAATCAATGAGGATGATTCATGTTCTCTCTCGAAGAGTATACGCCATTTTAAAATAATTTAATACACAAACACATCTATTACATGAAATGCACAATACGTTTTTATAGCTTTATTCTCTTCAGCTCTTATAAAAATAACGACAATCCAGGTTGCCAGGCGACGATAGAAAACAAAAGATGCAAAAAAAATTAATGATGTGTATGAATAATTGAATACTCTTTCATATTTAAGTATAAAAATATAGGGATGCCATTTGAAATTTTGAAGTAGGGTGGCTGAGGGTGGGGGGGGGTGAAATCTAAAATGTAATTAAGCCTGGTTTCAGACTTCCCCCTCAATATCTAAATTGACGTTTTTTGTTTAAATTGAATTGAATTTAAATAATTAGTTATTTAGACTGGGAAGTTTTGAAATGAAAGCCCTGTATAGAATTGACAGGTGTGGAAGCACTGCATTACGGCACATTTTTTCAGATTGCCGCGTAGCTACCCAGAGGGAAAATGTGTGCGACATCACAAATCACAAGACAGAGTAGGCCTACATCTACCGGAGCAGTAAAGAAAACCAGCAAGGGTGGAGCTGTTGATGCTTATCACTCGAGATTCTATGTATTTACACTTTTATTATTATTATCATTATCCTTAATTGCCAGCTGCAAGCTGGCGTGAGCACAGACCATTAAATTTACAGTCGTCGTTGGTCCCAAGTGAGCAGTAAGTGTTCATACAGGAATTGCACCTTAGCTACGTATTAATTATGAACTAACTGATCTCATGAAAGTTGCAGTTACCAATTACCTCTGAGTGGTAGCTGCATTAAGTTCACTTTATTGCTCTGTTAGTTAATCCTTCAATAGATTTCTCTCCTTAATTGCACATTGTTTCGTGTTTGCTGTCTGGGAACCTGTTTAAGTGTGTTTCAGTCGCTATATGTTTAAGGTAACAAGTCAGTTCACAGAAATAATATTTACCATCAACTTAGAGCTTGCAATCGACACCACCTTCTCCTTATTCTTGCAGTTCTTATATAAATCCCACAAGGGTAGCTGCCCTTCAGTAAGGGTTGCCAAAAGACACAGCATACTGAACAAATAAAATAAAAATAAACATTTGCGTTATCACTATTTACGATTTTTATTTTCAAATGGAAGCTACCCTAGGGAAAGAACTTTTATTCAATAATCATTAGTAATCAAATACAATATAAGGAAATTTAGGTGTACAGGTGATTACGTAAAATCTGAACAGAGTATTTCATTACGTCTATAGCAATAATTTTCAAAATATTTAAAGGAATTCCAAAAGACTTAAAACATTCAACTGAGAATTTTGGAATTGTTCCCCTTGCTCCGAACAATAGGCCAAATACTTCAATCTGTCCTTGTGTATGATAATAATCTCTAAAGTATTGAATTGTAGGGTCATAGGTGGTCTTCTTTTCTTCACGTACTGCTACAGGTTGTTCAACTGCAGTTTCAAAGCGCACGGTGGGATCGATGATAATTGCTCTGTCATTTCTTCTATCAATGGCAATGATGTCAACTCCATCTTTCGCAAGGCAGTGGACTTCTTGGTGAACCTCGTAGAAGGAAGGAAGACTTTTAGCAATAAGTTCTCGTATTGCATGGTGTCTAGTATTCCGGATGAGAGTTCCATGTTGGCAGAATCCCAGGATGTGGGGTAAGGTTTCTATCTTAGTGCCATGTCTGCACATAACAGTGCTGAGTGATAGCCCCAGGTCGTAACACTCCAGCTTCCCTTCATCTGCTGGGGTAAGAGTATTCGATGCTGATACAGGGAAGGCTTGGGTCTCCGGCCCCTGGGACTTATGACGCTACTCATCTATGAATGGGATCTGGCTCTGTCAAGGCGCTGAAGCAGGATGGCCCACCTGCCAGCGTCGGATTCACGAATGCCGCGCAGGCCACAGTCAACAATCGCATATACAGGGCGTACAGTGGGCCAAAGCGTACCTAAATGTAGGCTATGGTTTAGCCCTGGAAAAGCCGAGCCAAGCCAAATTCTTATACAGGGTGATTCAGACCACCCGTAACAGACATTTCGGAATCTAGTGCATTAAAATTTTTGAGACAAAAATATTTATTACTAAACCACATGTGAACTTTCACTTGAGCTGGATTTCATTAATCAGCTCTAACAGGAAGTAGGGTCAGTGGCGTATCACTTTAAAATTTCAAATGGGATTCCGGGTCAAATAAGGTACCATTTGATAGAGCTCTTCAAAACAAACAACTTTCATAGGAAACGTTTTTACCAATTCGTACTCTTTCAATCAGAAAACGTACAAAAAGATAATGTCATCAATATTGAGAAATGTTAAAAGACGAAAATGTAGACAAGACAATTAATATTGACATGTTACTGAAAGACTGGACAATTTCATTAATTTTTATAAATGTTCAAACTGTCTGCCGTTCTGAGCAGGACATACCCGTACTATTCTTCTAACACTGTCAATGACTCGTAACATTTCGGCGTGGTCAAGTGACTGGAAGGTCTCCCGGATTCGCTGTTTTATGTCATCTCTTATTGTGGGACAGTCTTGATAAACGATGTTTTTCTAACCGTCCCCAAAAATAGAGTTAATTGTCAGGTAAAATCTGTCGGTGAAAGTTCACATGTGGTTTAGTAAGAAATATTTTTGTCTCGGAAAATTTTAATGCACTAGATTCCGAAATAAATGACACGTTTGTTCCGAATCACCTATTGCCTTTTCGTACGTTTTCTCATTGAAAGAATAGGAATTAATAAAAACGTTTCCTATGAAAGTTGTTTGTTTTGAAGAGCTCTATCAAATGGTACCATATTTGACCCATACTCCCATTTGAAATTTTAAAGTGATACGCCACTGACCCTACTTCCTGTTAGAGCTGATTGATGAAATTAAGCTCAAGTGAAAGTTCACATGTGCTTTAGTGATAAATATTTTTTTCTCGAAAATTTTAATGCATTAGTTTCCGAAATAAATTACTGTTACTGGTGGTCTGAATCACTCTGTATAATAGATATCTGTCCATGAAATATAGGTCTCTTGTTTAGGTTTACCGAAAAGCGATTTTTTTTTCTAAAAAATTATTGGGCCTCTATCCTCTAACCCAAGAATGTCAAAGAGCCTGCATTACGTACTCATACTACAAGCAATACAATCCAACAAAGTTCACTTTTCAGCAAGATAAATTAGGGTAAAGTTGCATTCCGTGATACCCCTAATGCCGTGATACATTTTTTTAAATTGAATGTCAGTCAAAGCTTTGACGTTCGACCATAGTGCCAAACATCTTTCTGGAAAGAGTGCATCTTTCTCCTACTTTTGAGACATCGGTGAAATTCCTAGCAAGATACCCAACCCAGTGACATTCAGTGAAAAAAAACGTATCACGGAATTAAGCAACTTTACCCTACAATAATCCCTCTTAAAGTAATGTTGTGCGGGTTCTTGAGAGCACACAGTTCAGGCGCTTCAACATCCCTGCTTTAACCCATTAAAGCACAATTTATTTTCCTAAACACAAATTAATATATTTTTATTTTATTTCACCTACCTATCTAATTTTTATTTTATTTACTTATTTATTAAGTATTTATTTGTTTTGTTTTGGTTTTTGGTTTATTGTTCTTTTTGTTTCTTTGTCTTTTTCTGTTGTTTTTGTGTTTGTTTTTGTGCTTCTTGTTTTTTTTTTGTTTTTGTTTTTTTCTGTTTGTGCGGTTTTTATTTTTTTCGTTTTTGGTTTTGTTTTGTTTTGTTCGTTCGTTAATTAATGTTTTATTTTCTTATTTGTTTATACATTTATTTATTAGTTTTATTTACCTGTTTATTTATTATGTTTATCTTTTTATTTATTATTTATTTCATCAGACTTACAAAATGATTTAATTAATTGTATGTTTGCACTATGTATGTTTGTTTTTTTTAATTATTACATATTGATTTATTTTTATTTATTTATTAACTTATTTATTTACTTATTTGTTTGTTTATGTATTTATTTATTTCTGTATATATTTGTTTGTTTGTTTGTTTGTCTGTCTGATTGTCTGTTTTGTTTGTTTGCTTGTTTATAAATGAAACGTAAGTACAAATTAATAGTATATACAAAGTAGTACTGGATGTCAATTATGTCTATATCATTCGAGGAATGCTGTAAATCTGCAAGATAATATTTAACATATTAGGCATACAGGGAATATAGAATGATGAAATAATTATTCATTTACAGATCGAGTAACATATTATGTATATTGAAGGTTAGTTGGTCATAGACAACTTTTTTAACTGTTGGGCCGATTTTCATGAATGAAGGTTTCACCAGTTCTTCTTCTACCATTCTATCATAATATAAGTAAAAAACAAAAAACCAACAAGTGCTTACAGTAATACGTCTTTAAATTATCATAACAGGTACCATACTGTTGTACATCTATATACATCGTCAACATCCAGGCTTGCCTTACCACCGTTTAATTAACCTGGGCCCTCCCCATTCAAATCCACTGGCTAGATAGTGAACCACACCGGGCCTTACTGATAGAAATTCAAATTTCGAAAGAATTTCTGTCATCTTCATCATTATCATCATCATCATCACCATCATCGTCATCATCATTGCCATAATCTTATACTCTTTTTTTCTCGAATCAATCCCATGTTTTTCTTTTATTTCCTTCTTGTACATACACCGGCATAGTAGATAAATGTACGTAGAAGTTTTCTTTCCCCGAAGTGTATGTAAGAGTCTGTACTGGTATTCTTTTAATTGGAACTCTTAAAGAACCGGAAAAAAATTGGTATTCTCGAACATCGAATTAATTAAAAATTGATTTTAAAAAACGGTTGTGTAATTAACTTGGTATTAGTCGTAACCTAGCACTATTCAATCAACAGAGAATGAAAGAAAGTTGTTCTCACATAAAGTAAGCCACTGGTAAAAAAACAAGTTTTTATTATATAGGCCTATATAGCATTGTATTGTATTGTACAATAAACAATTCAAGCCAGTCATTTAAAGCAATTCTGAATTTAGTTTGTTCATTCTTCTTGACGCTTACCTTACGTGATCATAAAGGAAGTGGAAAAGGTGTAGTAGGTACATTTCAGGCATTTACTCTTTACAAATATTATAGCTTGACAATTCTGCCCCTTTATTTTATGTTTCTGTCATCACTGACCTACGGAATAATAGTAATTTATGTAACTAGTGCATAATCTTGGTAATTAAGGCAAGAGTGTGTGTTTAGTGCGTGAGCGTAAGCGAGCTCGCTAATTTTCACTTTTGTTTATAATGAAGATTATGCACGTGTTACATACAACGTTTTACGCTATTCTAGCATTAAAATAGGTAAAAAACACTATTACAAATTTACAAAATGTAATGTTATGAAGTAGTAGAGACATTCGTACTGGATAAAACGTAGTATATTGCATGGTTGCTAAGTAACCGTTTCTAAGAAAATATTATTTTATTGTTGTTTTGAAGCTTTTTCTTACAGGTACGTTGTATAAAAGTATGTTGTGAAGGCTGTGATGACATCATGGAATACTAGTTGCTAGGTAACCAGTGTCAGAATTAAGCTAATTTGTACACGATTTAAAGCGAAATAACAAGCACGTTTTAATGCTAGGATTGCATAAATTTAATTTTAAACTACCTCATAGAAGTTCCACGTACATAAAATACAAATCTATTAGCAATGGACAGTATTGTGTATCACTAGCTCTCTTTTACCTCTGTATCTCTATGAGTTAAATTCTAGATCTGACTACAATAAAAGTTGTAAGAAAAACCGTTGACTGCCGTTTTGGAATGCCCTCTGGTTCGAGTCCTCATGGCGAAAGAAACTTCCTCATGAAATGTCGGCCAGTGTATGGGACCGGTGTCCACCCAGCATCGTGATGCGCTTTGGGGAGCTACGACAGGTATCGAAATCTGGTTACGAAAGTCGGCCATAAAAGGTGAGGGGATCATCGTGCTAACCACACGATATCTCCATTCTAGTTGGATGATCGCCAACTTCTGCTTCGGCATGTGAACGTGAGGCCAGCAGCCGGCTGGTCGGTCTGGGCCCTTCAAGGGCTGTAACGCCACGGATTATTATTATTATGATTATTATATTATTACTATTATAATAATTTGTAAATCTCTATAAATAAAACCAGAATCATGGCCTTCTAAGGAAAGAACCGTATAAGATTCAAAATTGCAATCTATACTAGGCCTAATAATAAATCTGTAGCCGAAATTTTTCTGGTAATTTTCGCTTTCAAAAAATAATTGGTCCTAACGTATATAATTAACCACCCTGAAACCGAAAATCGCATTTTTGAAATTTTTGTTTGTATGTCTGTCTGTATGTTTGTTACCATTTCACGCGATAATGGCTGAACCAATTTATATGAAAATTGGAATATAAATTAAGTTCGTTGTAACTTAGATTTTAGGCTATATGGCATTCAAAATACTCTATTTAAAAGGGGGGTTATAAGGGGGTCTGAATTAAATAAGTCGAAATATCTCGCTTATTATTGATTTTTGTGAAAAATGTTACATAACAAAAGTTTCTTTAAAAATGATTTCCGATAAGTTTTATTCTATGCAAAATTTGGTAAGTCTGATAGACTTTTAAAATAACAATACAATACGTTTTCACCGCCGCCTCAGATTGTAGCGTTGTTGTTCCTGCAGTAATTCCCATGTGCAAAATATAAAATTTTTGAGTAGGAAGAAAAAACACATTTATTCATTCCATGGCATTGGTACATAGGAGATCGTGAATTCTTACATTTTCGAAAGAAAGAAATATAATTACATATCACTGTTTATGCTGTATCATTATTTAAGTTATTTGAAGGTTTCAGAACCATAGTGGGCCAAGCGCCATTTACTGAAGACGTACAAAATAAGGGTTAAAATTAAGTTATTACCATAATTCAATGGAAACATATAGCAAGTAATATAAAGTTTACACATTAAAACTAAGATAGGTCAATCTTCATTAAGCTATAGTTGCGTGTAATAACAATTAAGAAACATGTTAGAGGAATTGTCATTGCACCAAATGAGTGTCTCTGGACCAAAATGATCGCATTTTAATTATTTAAATACAATTTCAATTAAGTAACATATTAAACGATTTATCTTTCTATCAAACACGAATATTCACTGGATCAAACGTCCTATTTTAATTATGTAATTACTTTGTATTTATTTCTAACAGTGCAGCGGAGCGCACGGGTACGGCTAGTCAATAATAATTGTATAGAACAAGTCAACACATTCAACTATCTTGGCTGCAATCTTTCTTATATAAACTCCAGGGACGTAGATATTAAACTTGCCAAATTTCAGCAACTGTTAAGGACAATCAAATCAACCCTATTAAAGAAAGTTCGACCAGAAACAATTTTGAAATTCTATAAAGTAATGGCAGTCCCGGCATTATTATATGGATCAGAGACATGGTCATTAACGAAAGGGCGACATCGAAGAATAGAAGCTGCTGAAATGCGATGCTAAGACCTCTTGCAGGATATACTCTTTACGACCATAAAAGGAACGCTGACATCCGAGCAGAATTGAATATCACCGCCATTAGGGATACTATAGAATCTTGCCGCAACAACTGGTATGAACATGTATTAAGAATGCCCAACAATAGGTTACCCAGGAGACTATTGGACTATACACCTCGTGGAAAACGAGACATCGGAAGACCAAGGAAGAGATGAATAGACCAACTTTCTTCTGGAAGCGAAACAGACCAGGAGGCCTAATCCAAGACTGTTATTGATTATTATTATTATTATTATTATTATTATTATTATTATTATTATTATTATTATTATTATTATTATTATTATTCATTAGGAAAGTTCAGGATAATAGACAGGGTTTGGAGTTGAATGGGTTACATCAGCTGCTTGTCTATGCGGATGACGTGAATATGCTAGGGGAAAATCCACAAACGATTAGGGAAAACGCGGAAATTCTAGTTGAAGCAAGTAAAGCGATAGGGCTGGAAGTAAATCCCGAAAAGACTAAGTATATGATTATGTCTCGTGACCAAAATATTGTACGAAATGGAACTATAAAAATTGGACACTTATCTTTCGAAGAGGTGGAAATTAGACGCAGAATAAATATGGGAAATGCCTGTTATTATTCGGTTGAGAAGCTTTTGTCATCCTGTCTGCTGTCAAAAAATCTGAAAGTTAGAATTTATAAAACAGTTATATTACCGGTTGTTCTGTATGGTTGTGAAACTTGGACTCTCACTTTGAGAGAGGAACAGAGATTAAGGGTGTTTGAGAATAAGGTTCTTAAGAAAATATTTGGGGCTAAGAGGGATGAAGTTACAGGAGAATGGAGAAAGTTACACAACGCAGAGCTGCACGCATTGTATTCTTCACCTGACATAATTAGGAACATTAAATCCAGATGTTTGCGATGGGCAGGACATGTAGCACGTATGGGCGAATCCAGAAATGCATATAGAGTGTTAGTTGGGAGGCCGGAGGGGAAAAGACCTTTGGGGAAGCCGAGACGTAGATGGGAAGATAATATTAAAATGGATTTGAGGGAGGTGGAATATGATGGTAGAGACTGGATTAATCTTGCTCAGGATAGGGACCAATGGCGGGCTTATGTGAGGGCGGCAATGAACCTCCGGGTTCCTTAAAAGCCAGTAAGTAAGTATTATTATTATTATTATTATTATTTAAGCACTGATGTTCCGTCGCTTCATTTCCAGAACGTCCTGGTGCGCAGTGTGTAGTACCGGGATATAGACTGCTCCGGCATCGCGTCTCTGAGTGATGGTCAGCGCCAGGTGAGTCAGCATGTAACATGCATAACTAGCTTGGCGACGGCGCCTTGTTTGCAGATGCGCTTGACGTGCTTGTCGTCAATAACAACGGCCATTAGGCAAGGCACTGTCACGCTGCCCCTATTTTAAGCGATTACATCTTAACCCTCACAACTTAGCTGCTCTAGAATTTTGTGTGTTTATATCGGGTCTTCTTTCTTTACCACAAGCATATTTGTATAATTTGTATAATGATCCCAGGTAAGTGTCGAGGGTTAAATACGTTTTAATGTCTTCTGGCAAACGTCAAAAATGTCCTACAGTTATGCCTATATAGCTTTTATTATTCTATACTTTTTTTATTCTTATAAACTTTTAAGCTTGCCACGAGAACGATGTTTACAAGATTTTAAAACTGTTATTTTTATAAAATCAACGTCAAAATAAAATTCAAGTAGTTTCAAGAATTGTCTTGATAACATAGTTCAGACGAGAAATATTAGTCTATATCTAGAGTCCTGCATTCGTTACCTAAAGACTCCAAGCTGCGAATATATTGAATAAGCAGTCGTGGACAGAAGATAAGTGGTGGTCCTCCAGCTTGGGGTTGGGCGAATGGCCAATAACCCATCACCGTGAAAAGCAACTTGTTACGAAACCATACAATAAGCCTCGGAATGGGACTGATTCTCTGGCGCGACCACTACAGCAGAGTCCGTATAGGCCAGTTCCGTTTTGATGCATTTCTAATTCACTGCGTGCTAAAGCAAGGAGATGCACTCTCATCTTTACTTTTTAACTTCGTTCTAGAATATTTAATTAGGAAAGTTCAGGATAGCAGAAAGGATTTGGAATTGATCGGGTTACATCAATTGCTTGTCTATGCGGATGACGTGAATATGTTAGGAGAAATTCCACAAACTCTTGGGGAAAATATGGAAATCTTACTTGAAGCAAGTAAAAGGATAGATTTGGAAGTAAATCCCGAAAAAACAAAGTATATGACTGTCCCGTGACCAGAATATTTCCTGAAATGGAAATATAAAAATTGGAAATTTATCCCTCGAAGAGGTGGGAAAGTTCAAATATCTTGGAGCAACAGTAACAAATATGAATGACACTCGGGAGGAAATTAAACGCAGAATAAATATGGGAAATGCCTGTTATTATTCGGTTGAGAAGCTCTTGTCATCCAGTCTGCTGTCAAAAAGTCTGAAAGTTGGAATTTATAAAACAGTTATATTACCGGTTGTTCTGTATGGTTGTGAAACTTGGACTCTCACTTTGAGAGAGGAAAAGAGGTTAAGGGTGTTTGAGAATAAGGTTCTTAGGAAAATATTTGGGGCTAAGAGGGATGAAGTTACAGGAGAATGGAGAAAGTTACACAACACAGAACTGCACGCATTGTATTCTTCACCTGACATAATTAGGAACATTAAATCCAGACGTTTGACATGGGCAGGGCATATAGCACGCATGGGCGAATCCAGAAATGCATGTAGAGTGTTAGTTGGGAGGCCGGAGGGGAAAAGACCTTTAGGGAAGCCGAGACGTAGATTCTTTTAAGTTGGTTATTTAACGACGCTGTATCAACTATGAGGTTATTTAGCGTCGATAAAATTGGTGATAGCGAGATGGTATTTGGCGAGATGAGGCAGAGGATTCGCCATAGATTACCTGGCACTCACCTTAAGGTTGGGGAAATCCCGAGACGTAGGTGGGAGGATAATATTAAAATGGATTTGAGGGAGATGGTGTATGATGGTAGAGACTGGATTAATCTTGCACAGGATAGGGACCGATGGCGGGCTTATGTGAGGACTGCAATGAACCTGCAGGTTCCTTAAAAGCAATTTGTAAGTAAATGTTCATTAGTGAAGGTTCTTTTTTGATTGTGAAGCTGACAAATGTAATTGTACAGAGATATTTATCTCTCGATCAAATGTAACAGTTGTACAAGATGAACTATGCGATAGAAAGAAGGTATCGAACTTTCACTGGACGCCAAAAAAATTGTTAAATGGGAATAGTGTGTTAATAAATCTCTGTTTATCGCTCTATGAAATAAAAGGCCAAGATTTACTGCAACGACAGAAGTGAAATCAACACAACCAAGTATAAATCACTTCTAATGCGTCAAGACTTACAATTAAAATGAAAAAGACTGCAGTAAATTGACGGCTACATGACTCTGTCTCCGTCGGAGCGCAGTGGCTGCTCGTCATCTACCTGCTTGTCTAGGATCTGAGTTCATATCGGGGTGAGAGCAATGGATTTTTCAAACGAGAGAAAAATCCATGGCACGCCTTTCGGAAAAAAGAAAATCCAGAGTTTTCATGACAATGCATTGGCCTCTGACGGACAAAGCAGAAAGCATGTGATCATAATCTGAGTGGGAACAGAGTAATGTAGTACTCAGCTGTGTTGGATTTGTTTGGATTAAATTTCTGCACATTTGAAGGACAAAACTAAAATTCTTTCAATCATTTATTATCATAATACTCTGTCTGCTCTCTTAAATTGACTGAGCATTAAATCAATGGTTTTCCCATAACACTCTATGAAATGTTTCATATAAAACAATTTTTTCTCGAAAAGGAAGTACAGACGAGTAAAATTGAATTAAACATTTTTGTTTGAAATATCTCAAAGAATAATCCCCTGAAATTAATGACAATACTCTTACGGTTCACCCCGTATTTATTTATTTATTTATTTATTTATTCATTCATTCATTCATTCATTCATTCATTTATTTATTTATTTATTTATTTATTTATTTATTTATTTATTCATTTATTCATTTATTCATTCATTCATTCATTCATTCATTTATTTATTTATTTACTTACTTACTTACTTACTTACTTACTTACTTACTTACTCATTCATTCATTCATTCATTCATTCATTTATTTACTTACTTACTCATCCATTCATTCATTCATTCATTCATTCATTTATTAATTTATTTATTTGCTTATTTATTTATTTACTTATTTATTTATTTACTTATTTATTTATTTATTTACTCATTTATTTATTTATTTATTTATTTACTTATTTATTTATTTATTTATTTACTTATTTATTTTTTTATTTTTTATTTATTTATTTATTTACTTATTTATTTATTTATTTATTTATTTATTTACTTATTTATTTATTTACTTATTTATTTATTTACTTATTTATTTATTTACTTATTTATTTATTTATTTTTTTATTTATTTATTTATTTATTTACTTATTTATTTATTTCTTTATTTACTTATTTATTTATTTACTTATTTATTTATTTACTTATTTATTTATTTACTTATTTATTTATTTATTTATTTATTTACTTATTTATTTATTTATTTATTTATTTATTTATTTATTTATTTATTTATTTATTTATTTATTTATTTATTTATTTATTTATTTATTTATTTACTTATTTATTTATTTATTTATTTATTTATTTATTTATTTATTTATTTATTTATTTAAGTTAGTAATTTTAATTACACCAAGTTTATTTTTAATAGAGGTTTACAATTAGCATGAAGATTCGTGTCGCAAATTATGGGAATGACTTTTTTCTGTAGCTTCAAGATTCGTCTGGCTCCGTGGGCAAGACCCCATAGCCTAAAAGCACTACGTAATAGGACTCTTAAAGAAGGCATAACTCGTAAGTGAATAGTTGTGTGTTAAAAGAAAAAGCTTTTATTTGGTAAAGTTTAGCAGCATGTGCATATTATTTCTAGATATTTTTTACAATAATAAAAAATATAACAATAACAACAACAATAATAATAATAATAATAATAATAATAATAATAATAATAATAATAATAATAATAATAATACTTACTGGCTTTTAAGGAACCCGGAGGTTCATTGCCGCCCTCACATAAGCCCGCCATTGCTCCCTATTCTGAGCAAGATTAATCCATTCTCTATCATCATATCCCACCTCCCTCAAATCCATTTAATATTATCCTCCCATCTACGTCTCGGCCTCCCTAAAGGTCTTTTCCCTCTGACCTCCCAACTAACACTCTATATGCATTTCTGGATTCGCCCATACGTACTACATGCCCTGCCCATCTCAAACGTCTGGATTTAATGTTCCTAATAATAATAATAATAATAATAATAATAATAATAATAATAATAATAATACTTGAGCTAGCTCCATCAGTGATTAATGATGACACTTTCCTTTTTTATACTCTCGCAGCTTGCTTGTAGGCCTACTTGTTAGCAATGGTCACTCTGTCGCATTCAGTGTCCTGACCTATTGAGGAAGTAATAACGTGTTCCAAACGTTGAACCTTGGCCACACAGACATTGTTTTTGCTCCTACATTATTCCTAGTGGCAAAAGGACAAAGATAAAAGATCATAATATGATATTATGGCCTTCACCCAAGTCGACTGCGTTGGAAGATGTTACGAAAAATATACGTATTACTATGTGTTTTTCTGTGTCCTAATACACAGTTTTGAAAGAATGTTTCCTGCTTTACCGAAATGTTATACTAAAATAACGGTTTTCAGAAATTAACGGCCAGCTAGAAATTGAACGGAAGCAAAAGTAAACCAAATATGAGCCCTTCAGAGCAAAAGTGGTGTAAGTAAAAAAATGGGTAATGAGGGTTAAAGTAAACATTCTGTAAAATACAGCGCAAAGTAGCAATTAATATTCAGATTTATTAAATCCACATACTTAGACTTCAACAAACAAAATTTGATAACACAATCTCAAGGGAAAAAAATGGAACTCTCTGCATCATAATCCACAGTTAATTCCCGATTTACCACGAAAATCGTCTGTAGCTGCATTTAGATTGGCAACAGGCCATGACTGTCTGGCCAAACACCTGCATAGAATTGGAATATATCAGTCCCCTAACTGCCCATTGTGCAACTCAAATCAAGAAATGCATTCAGAACATCTCAAAATCTGTGCTTCAGTGGCTGGCCATGATAATATCTTTGAAAAATATTGGAGTGCAAGAGGTCAAATGACTTTATTGTCAAGTGCCTGGCATTAGAAAACAACAACATATTCAATTTATTTAAACTATTAGTTGTCTGTGGATACCACGAAGGACGTATCAATTGCTACTTTGCGCTGTATTTTATAGAATTTTTACTTTAAACCTCATCGCCCAATTTTGACTTACACCACTTCTGCTCTGAACGGCTGATATGTTCTTTTGTATGTATTTTTGGGGAACACACATGATGTCTAAAACTTCCACAATTTTCATCCGAAATTTGTGAGATTTAAACTATGTAAACAAGCCTACAAAACTGTCATATGTAGAAAATTTGGTGTCACTAGGGCTAATAGTTTTGAAAGTATATTATCTAAATATACTTATTTTATATTCACATCATTAATGTTTAGTTCATATTTGGTCAAAAGCTTGAAAATGGGAAAGGAGTCGTGGAAATAAAAATTAATTATCTTTTTGACCTCAGTCTAAATAGAAAGTCGCAATAATTTTTTTAATTTCATAAATTTACCATTACAGCATATTTTTAATTGAGTGCAATATGAATATGCCCCGAAGGAACCTAATACTAATATTTCATACAAATGCTAATTAAATTTTATTTATCAACATTTGAGCCATTCAGAACAGAAGTGGTGTAAGTCAAAATTGGGTAATGAGGTTTAAAGTAAAAATTCTGTAAAATACAGCGCAAAGTAGCAATTAATATATCCTTCTTGCTATCCACTGGCTACTAATAGTTTAAATAAATTGAATATTAACTGCTGCTTTGCACTGTATTTTACAGAATGTTTACTTTAACCCTCATTACCCATTTTTGACTTACACCACTTCTGCTCTGAATGGCTCATTTACTTGACCTCTGCGAGAAAAGGTTCAGACCAATTTGACGGTAGCTGTTGTGCAAGAACTTTTTTTTTATTGAGTAAAGTGCTTAAAATTTTAAAATCGATAAATCAGCATTAAAAAGTAAGAAAACTTTTCTCTCATCTCACTCACGCACCCTGTGTTAAGCACATTTAATTGCATGAGTAGATCATTTAAAACAGTCTGAAGTATAATTACAATTATAAAAACGAAAAAATGGATTTTCTTAATTTTTCGGCTTTATTTCACCACAGTGTCTCCTTAAATGATAATTCAACAAAATAAAACATAAATACGAACGTTCACAACATTATAAGAAACAGAATAGTTTCCTTAAATGATAATTCAACAAAATAAAACATAAATACGAACGTTCACAACATTATAAGAAACAGAATAGTTTCCTTAAATGATAATTCAACAAAATAAAACATAAATACGAACGTTCACAACATTATAAGAAACAGAATAGTTTCCTTAAATGATAATTCAACAAAATAAAACATAAATACGAACGTTGACAACATTATAAGAAACAGAATAGTTTCCTTAAATGATAATTCAACAAAATAAAGCATAAATACGAACGTTGACAACATTATAAGAAACAAAATAGTTTCCTTAAATGATAATTCAACAAAATAAAACATAAATACGAACGTTCACAACATTATAAGAAACAAAATAGTTTCCTTAAATGATAATTCAACCAAATAAAACATAAATACGAACGTTCACAACATTATAAGAAACAAAATAGTTTCCTTAAATGATAATTCAACCAAATAAAACATAAATACGAACGTTCACAACATTATAAGAAACAAAATAGTTTCCTTAAATGATAATTCAACAAAATAAAACATAAATACGAACGTTCACAACATTATAAGAAACAGAATAGTTTCGAATCTAGTAAAACATGCAGTTGGAAAGTATGTGTCCAATTAATAACAACATTTTCCTGTAATAATAGGATAAGGTTTTGTGTGTTTTCGATTTACAAGACAAAAATTCTAACAATTTTTCCCTCGAAATTGTTCAAATCAACTTTACAGGGAGTTATACCTGAAAGCTTTATTTGCAAGACAAAAATTCGTTTAATGGGAATGTTTTTAGAAAAGCTGGATGTTGTGTAGTAGCAATGACTACACACTCTTTGGCTGGGAGACACAAACAGAAAGGAGCAAGGCGCAGACCTCTCGAAAATAGTTTTATAGTAGCTGGTAATCACAGTGACGCAAGGCGCTCGCTCCGGCTGGCATTTCACATACGCCACACAACTTTCTCCGTGACACACTTGACTCCTCGCCTAGCGTGCGTGGCTCAGCAAACTGCGTGCATAATCACGTGTTCATATTTAAATTGAAGGTACTTTAACGTTATTATTGTCACTACTATCATCATTATTATGTCTCCTTAGGATAAAAACTGTCATTCAATACGGCAGTTAATCATTGCACAACTTGTTTCTGGAATTTTTATTGAAGAAACTGCGTACAATTAGCAAAGGACTTAATAATCAAAGGACAACATGTTTCTGGAATTTGGATTGAAGAAACTGCGTACAATTACCAAAGGACTTAATAATCAAAGGACAACATGTTTCTGGAATTTGCATTGAAGAAACTGCATACATTATGGCATATGAGCAAAGGACTCAATAATCAAAGGACAACATGTTTCTGGAATTTGGATTAAAGAAATTGCGCACAATTAGCAAAGGACTTAATAATCAAAGCGCAACTTGTTTCTGGAATTTGGATTGAAGAAACTGCGTACAATTAGCAAAAGATTTAATAATCAACGCACAACTTGTTTCTGGAACTTGGATTGAAGAAACTGCGTACAATTAGCAAAGGACTTGATAATCAAAGCACAACTTGTTTCTGGAACTTGGATTGAAGAAACTGCGTACAATTAGCAAAGGACTTAATAATCAAAGCACAACTTGTTTCACCAGCATCATTATTATGTCTCCTTAAGTTAAAAAGTTAATCATTGCACAACTTGTCCCAGGAATTTGGATTGAAGAAACTGCGTACATTATGGCATATGAGCAAAGGACTTAATAATCAAAGCGCAACTTGTTTCTGGAATTTGGATTAAAGAAATTGCGTATAATGAGCAAAGAACTTAATAACCAAAGCACAACTTGTTTCTGGAATTTGGATTGAAGAAACTGCATATATTATGGCATATGAGCAAAGGACTTAATAATAATTAAAGGACATGTTCTGGAATTTGGATTGAAGAAACTGCGTACAATTAGCAAAGGACTTAATAATTAAAGCACAACTTGTTTCTGGAATTTGGATTGAAGGAACTGCGTACAATGAGCAAAGAACTTAATAACAAAAGCACTTGATTCTGGAATTTGGATTGAACAAACTGCATATATTATGGCATATGAGCAAAGGACTTAATTATAATCAAAGGACATGTTCTGGAATTTGGATTGAAGAAACTGCGTACAATTAGCAAAGGACTTAATAATTAAAGCACAACTTGTTTCTGGAATTTGGATTGAAGGAACTGCGTACAATGAGCAAAGAACTTAATAACAAAAGCACTTGATTCTGCAATTTGGATTGAAGAAACTGCATATATTATGGCATATGAGCAAAGGACTTAATAATCAAAGCACAACTTGTTTCACCAGTTTGGGTAGAAGAAACTGTTTATATTATGGCATATGCAGTATCATTAACTAAAGCTGTTAATAATCTAAATGCAATTTATTTTTGCATTTCTGATTGGAGATGCTGCGTACATATATGGCACATGAGATATTTATTTATTTATTTATTTATTTATTTATTTATTTATTTATTTATTTATTTATTTATTTATTTATTTATTTATTTATTTATTTATTTATTTATTTATTTACGTATCTACTTATCTATTTAGCTACATATTTACTTATTTATTTATCTATTTATTTATTTATTTCATTTATTTATTTATTTACGTATCTACTTATTTATTTATTTATTTATTTATTTATTTATTTATTTATTTATTTATTTATTTGTTTACTTATTTATTTACGTATCTACACTTATCTACTTTTTTATTTATTTGTTTATTTATTTATTTATTTACTTAGATATTTACTTATTTATTTATTTATTTACTTACTTATTTAATTTAATTTATCTAATTTAATTTATTTAATTTATTTATTTATCTATCTATCTATCTATCTATCTATCTATCTATCTATCTATCTATCTATCTATCTATCTATCTATCTATCTATCTATCTACCTATCTACCTATCTACCTATCTACCTATCTACCTACCTACCTACCTACCTACCTACCTACCTATCTATCTATCTATCTATCTATCTATCTATCTATCTATCTATCTATCTATCTATCTATCTATCTATCTATCTATCTGTCTATCTATCTATTTATTTATTTATTCGCTCATTCGTTCGTTTGATTTGTTAGTTTGTTTGTAATCTGGTTTATTTCAAGCCATCAATCCTTCTCTATCATATCACTGGAAATACAAATAGCTGCAAAAAGACATATGCAGGAAGAAATAAATAAGAAAAAGAAATAAAAGCACAAATACAAAAATACTTACACAAAAAGAGGAGAGAAAAAATACGAATGCAGAGAGAAAATCACAATCGATCGAAATAAAAATTGTACTAATATATTAAATGTCTAATAGCCTATTATATATAGTGATTAAAGTAGACTAAGTAACTAAAAATCTAAAGATTAGTACCGGTAACCGTTTGTGTAAGTTTGTAGAGAAACAAAACAGTAACAATTTCAAAACTTTTACAATAAAGTTAAAATTTTAATTTTACTGCCTCGTACTGTTCTCAGTAAAGAATGCTTACCAAGGTTGTTTCGTAATACTGTTAAACTCCGACAGTCTCTGATGTCGTTGACAGTTTAGAGCAATTTAATTTTGATTTGCATAATATTTGTATTGATCTCTTCAATCTTGTGAAATTGAAGTCGTTGCATAAGAATTGCCAAATTTCCTTTCTCTTTCCATTCTCTTTGTTTCTTGAAGTTATTGTCACCTATGTTCTTTTCCTCGTGTCAAAGCAGTGACATTTTGTTAACAATAAATTGACGGGCTGAGAGCCATAGTGGGCCAAATCCATTTTCAGAGTTTTGAAGTTTATCTCATCACAAGGTCCAATGGATGAAAAATAAATGGCTCAGGTGCGAATCAGTTGAACCAATTAAAATTAAATTTTGTTATTCTCTAAATGAGCTGGAAGCAGTTTTTCCAAAATGTAATAATGCAAAACTAGGCACTGAGACAGCTTTTGGAGATGGCCCACTAGCACATTTTTGTTTAGCCAAGATAAATGTAGTGCCATAGTGGGCCACCTCCAAGACTTTGAAAGACGTGTAATTTCATGATGTTATAAATAGGGCAAAGTATATGTTTCTCCTTTTTATATCACATATATAATTTCATCAATTTCTTTTTTATATATTAAATTAATAATTACTTATTAATATGTATTCAATTAATTATTTTATGTATTTAACTTTACCTCAATTTTTCTCAGTTTCATGAAAATGGCACTTGACCCACTATGGCTCTCAGCCCTTCAATTAAGCTTACTACGTGATGAATTTTGTGAGCAATGGAACATGCATAGGACGAGTAGAAACGCGAATACAATAGAACTTGGTTATAACGACATCCAAGGGACCTTAAAAATTACGTTGTTATAAACGAGTGTCGTAGTAACCAAGATTCATATTATGAGTCTAGTAAGGTGGAATATGGAAAATAACAAACTTAATTAGCCTTATTTTACATTTATGTATTCACTTTTAACCCTATCATGAACATAATAAAATACACGTACAATTATAAATTCAGTATTTTGTATTAAAACAGTTTGTTCAGAACTCACCAAACTACTTTAGTCTACTTTGGAGTGAAGTAATCAATCATTTTACTTTGTTGTCTCATTCTTGCCCAATACACACTTTCTAAATTACGTTCTATATTCATTATTTCAGTTGCAATTTCATTGCTCCCTCCCCTAGCTTGATCAATTTTGTTCAAATGCAGCAATTTCATCCTTGCTCTTCCAAATCGTTTGGACTGTGGAATTAACTAGGCCTAATTCACGACGCACGTCAGCTTTTTTGATTCCATTCTCAACTTAATGAATCGCTTTAACTTTTTCTTCCAACGTTAAAACTTTTCTTTTAGTGGCCATATTGCGTTAAAATGCGTGCACTTATGATGGGATATGATGATAGAGACTGGATTAATCTTGCACAAGATAGGGATCGATGGCGGGCTTATGTGAGGGCGGCAATGAACCTGCGGATTCCTTAAAAGCCAGTAAGTAAGTATTTCTTGAAATACTTTGGTTCTTAGAAAATCTTATTCCAAACTGAGGTTGAAAATAACGTTATATCCGAGGTAGACGCATATACGTTTGTTGTATAGGGATATCATTTTATTTTTACTTGCATTTTTATTGTACCTGCATTTCTGAATGTACTTCACTCTCACCCCTTCACTAATGTCCTTGCTCCCGTCAGACACACAAACTTACGGCCGCTGTTGCATTCGAAGTCTTCAAGCACTGAAGTAAACACTGCAGTGTATAGTGTGTTTCATAAATATGGTTGCGTTTTCTATAGAAGAAAGAATCTATATTAATAATATCGTACTAAAAAATTATATTCAAGAAACGATAAATTCAATTTCAGAGAATATGCTTCAAAATGTTTTTAATAATATGCGTACTGAATTGAAGCCTGCATTGTAATGAACGGCAACCATTTTCAGCAAACTTGTTTAAAAATTCAGATTAGCTTATTTTGAATTGAGGTGGCTAGAAGCAAAGGAATGCTAGTGACATTTGTAATAACATGAGTTAAGTGCATCCAGTGTAAGCAAAAGTATCTAAAATTGTAGTGGCAAAGGTATATTTTAATCGCATCACACATTAAAATTTAAATAAAAATTTCACCGATTTTACAAAAGCTTAAATATTTAAATCCCATTTTCTCAAAAGTAACTTAAGTGCACTTACAGCCCTTTACTTATGAGCCCCTCAATTTAAATGCACTCTCTATATTGTATGTTAACATCAATAATTAATATGCTAAGTAAAGTAGACATTACATAACGAACATAGCCGCCTGAAAATTTGAGCTTTTGAAAAAAAAAATGTTACTACTCTACTATATTTTGATAAATTCCGTAAAAGTGATGATCAAACTGAAAATCGTAATATCGTATTTCCCTACAACATAAATGGATACACTACTTTTCTCTCCTCCTATACCTAGTAAAATGATTTGTTTACATATTGCACTAGTAACATCAAACTCCTGTAATGGAAGGGGGCAACAGTGTTTCCGAGTATAGCCAGGTTAATGTTAAAAATGTTGGTAAAAATAAAGTGATGTCCCTGTATTAAGCAAGGTAGAAGAGCATTTGTCTTATGGGGAATTAGTTGGGACCACAGAATATTTGACGTTGTAGGCGAGGTGTCGCAAAAAACGAGGTCGTTGTAACCAAGTTCTACTGTACATTCGAACCATGGCAGTACATACACAGTACTTACGAGCCTCTTATGTCAATCACAAAAAGAAAGAAAAACGCATAGTCACGTTTCCTCTCAGTGACCTGTTCGCTAGCCCAGTTGGCAAGTCTAGTGAATTACAAGATGTTCATATTGTGTGTGACGTAATCAAGTCTCCAGATCAACAGAAAGAAAAATATTTGAAAGTTACGAAAATCTTGTGTACAAAAAATAATACTCGAATTTCCTTAACTCATGATTTCAAACTGGGAAACATGCCTGGATTTAATTTTCCGTTGAAGTTATTACAGTCTATGTATTGTGGGTCCCTATCACCACGGCATGGCGCGTCCTCAGGTTGCGGATAGAGGAGACGGCCTCCAGATATGGAGGGTAGCTGCGAATATATTGAATAAGCAGTCGTGGACAGCCGATAAGGGGCGGTCCTCCAGCTTGGGGGTTGGGCGAAGGGCTAACAACCCATCACCGTAAAAAAACAGCTTGTTACGAATCCTTCAAATAAGCCTCGGAATGCCATTAGGAAAGTTCATGATAACACAGAGGGTTTGGAATTGAACGGGTTACATCAGCTTCTTGTCTATGCGGATGACGTGAATATGTTAGGAGAAAATCCACAAACGATTAGGGAAAACACGGAAATTCTACTTGAAGCAAGTAAAGCGGTAGGGTTGGAAGTAAATCCCGAAAAGACTAAGTATATGATTATGTCTCGTGACCAGAATATTGTGTGAAATGGAAATATAAAAATTGGAGATTTATCCTTCGAAGAGGTGGAAAAATTCAAATATCTTGGAGCAAGAGTAACAAATATAAATGACACTTAGGAGGAAATTAAACGCAGAATAAATATGGGAAATGCCTGTTATTATTCGGTTGAGAAGCTTTTGTCATCTAGTCTGCTGTCAAAAAATCTGAAAGTTAGAATTTATAAAACTGTTATATTACCGGTTTTTCTATATGGTTGTGAAGCTTGGACTCTCACTTTGAGAGAGGAACAGAGATTAAGGGTGTTTGAGAATAAAGGTTCTTAGGAAAATATTTGGGGCTAAGAGGGATGAACTTACAGGAGAATGGAGAAAGTTACACAACACAGAACTGCACGCATTGTATTCTTCACCTGACATAATTAGGAACATTAAATCCAGACACTTGAGATGGGCAGGGCATGTAGCACGTATGGGCGAATCCAGAAATGCATATAGAGTGTTAGTTGGGAGGCCGGCGGGAAAAAGACTTTTGGGGAGGCCGAGACGTAGATGGGAAGATAATATTAAAATGGATTTGAGGGAGGTGGGATATGATGATAGAGACTGGATTAATCTTGCTCAGGATAGGGATCAATGGCGGGCTTATGTGAGGGCGGCAATAAACCTCCGGGTTCCTTAAAAGCCAATAAGTAAGTAAGTAAGCTATTACAGTAGATTCTTTTAGTGTAGCGGCTGTCAGGAAAAATAGGCTACAGTACTTGTTCTCCTGGCCTTGAAAGTCCAGTGATAAATGTCCACAACTACTACATTCGCTAAAACGCAAGAACATTAGAGCATGAAACCACTAATTCACTTTGAGGCGTGAAGAAAGTAAGTGCTATACCAGTTCCAGGAATCAAGAGGTTCCAGCGATGGCAAAGATAATAATTTGCCGTGTAGAAGTTTCCCTGTTTTCAAAACAAATAATTACAAACTACAATTTGCGACAATTGCACAGGAAATGTGCGCGTCAGTGGTCGTAGTTCGAGTTCATTAATCAGCGTTAAAGTGTTTTGTGTGGGTTTCCATCATCCACGTCATTTATTTATATAACTACCAGGAAGAGAAAACAGATCATAACTGCAGATCAAATATCCTTCGCCAAAGCAGATGAAATGCATGTTCCCTTCTATTAGGCAATTAATGAGATGAACGGAGTCGTATGAAGTCTCACACACTGTCACCTTACACGTTTTATGTAATAATCAGAGCTCGCCCACGTTTCATCTAGGCCAGCGGTGACCAAACTGGGTATCGTGATTACATCGTGTAATCAAAGACATTCATACCGGTAAGGGGAGTTTCCTGTACATTGCTCTCTGTATCGCTCACGTACTGAAGGTAAACAATGTCGGTACCATGTCGCTCTACAAACCTTCTGTCTCTACGAGCAGGAACAGAAGGTTTCGTGCAGAATGTTAAAATGTTATGTTTTATTTAACGACGCTCGCAACTGCAGAGGTTATATCAGCGTCGCCAGTGTGCCGGAATTTTGTCCCGCAGGAGTTCTTTTACATGCCAGTAAATCTACTGACATGAGCCTGTCGCATTTAAGAACACTTAAATGCCATCGACCTGGCCCGGGATCGAACCCGCAACCTTGGGCATAGATTCGTGCAGAATGGGAAGAGGAATTTATTCGCTGTTCTGTTGGAGAAAATGTAATATGTTGCTTTGCTCAACGGTTCAATTAGTAGTAGTATATAGAAGCGACATTACAGGGCATAACGCTTAATATACAGGCATAACAATATTATTATTATTATTATTATTATTATTATTATTATTATTATTATTATTAATCAGCAAGTGTTACCATAATTCTTATATACGTGCCTCAATATATAGGCCTACATCTTCCCATGAATGATAAAATAATTACTACGCTATATCTCCATTTTAATTTCTTTTCTTAATCTTTTGATGACTATTATCAGTTACTTACTAGTTATTGATATAATAATAATAATAATAATAATAATAATAATAATAATAATAATAATAATAATAATTCTGATAGCTTTATCAGTAGTAGTAGTAGTACCTAATCTTAATAATAAGATTTCAATCTAATTGCTTAAAAAATGAACGACAAATATGATTACAATTTTAGATAACTAAAGAACTGCTGAGTTATTTAAATTACAATTATATCACTAAAGAACTGTTAACTTATTTAAATTACAATAATTTATCAGCATATCAATAACAACCTCATAAAATTACTTACAAAAAACACTCCCGAAAATAATATACAATTATGAAAAAAAAATAAATAAATAAAAAATTATTTGATTAACAATATTATCACCGTTAGAATTACACATATATAAAAAATAAATATAAATATTTACATAGAGATAAAAAATTTTACAGGAGAAAAAGTTCGTCCAAAGGGCTGGACTCGGGAAGAGTACCCAAAAC
Organism: Periplaneta americana; assembly: GCF_040183065.1. Lineage (NCBI taxonomy): Eukaryota > Metazoa > Arthropoda > Insecta > Blattodea > Blattidae > Periplaneta > Periplaneta americana. The sequence goes on along the minus strand of NC_091131.1, from coordinate 9,182,103 downwards.
GCTCATTGCATTTCCGCGTTGAATAGCAATACTTAAGCGTTGACGCAAATAAGTAGTGCAATGGCGATCACCAGTAATGGAGATCAAAATTTGGCCGATTTGAGATACCAAAACTTTAGCGTCATGACTCCAAGGATCGAAGGTCTCCACAGCAAATGGGACAAAGATATAATTGTCTAAAAGATGAGCATATTTATTGACTTTCTTCTTCACGGCTAGTCCAGCAGCAGATGCTGCGGGTCTGGAGGTATTCGGCAAGTGAGATGGAGCTAGAGTGTCAACGCAAGTGGAGTCCCAAATTAAAGATTTTCCTCTAGACCATGGAATTAAGGTGAGACCTTCGGGTCGTTTACCATCTGCGCGACTAATACCTGGTGGTTCCAAAAGAGACGGGATGCCACAAGAAGTCAGAGATCTTTTAATGATATCATTGAGTGATGTATGTCTGGGAATGCGACCCTTGCTCCTCGCACAGCTGAGTGCATGATGGCCGTAAATATCAGCAATTCCTCCGCAAATACATTGGTGTGGCTGGCAGAGTTTACAACCAAGGCGTAAAGCCATTGCGATTTTAAAGGATGTACTATCTATTAGGGTGCCGATGTGAGGAGAAGGTAATGCGTGTAACCAAGCTCCAGACTCACTCTCTTGAAGAGCTAGGAGACGTGCAATGTCTTGTTCGGATTTGAAAGAAGAAAGGAGTGTATCTAAATTGTTTGGGAAAAGATAACGTCCCACTGTTTTTGAAATTCAGGATGGGCAGGAGGATGAGTGGTTTGTGAGGAAGTATACCAACTTGTCAGAGCATCACGCACATGGCAGATTTCAGCTGCATCACTGTATAAAGAAATGGGCGATTTGATGCAACGGAAAACTCCAAAGGCAGAAGAAAGAAAAGCAGGTATACAAACGTCAGAAAGTTTCCGAATGCCCACACCATCAAATTTAATAACAAATAATAATAATAATAATAATATATAGAAACTGTGTTTTGGCCATTACGCTCTCCACACCTCGATATTTTTCTCTAGAACAAAGTGAAATGTCTAATCTAGAAAATACCAGCGAACACGGTGGACAAACTTCGCAACTGTTGAAGTCATGGCAACGTCACAGCCATCTGTGAGCGATTATATACAAGGTGGCAGCATAAGATGTCGATTGTCGAATGATGACATTGATTGTAACTACAAGTGATATGTAATCCTCATTTAAACTTACTGAAACTGTATTGTATTACTGTATACCTATTTACGCACCCCCCTGTATTATCTGAGTGATTATTTAACGAGGCTAGACGCCTTGGTAGCTCAGCTGGTAGAACGCTGGCTTAGGATGGCAGCGGACCCGAGTTCAAATCTCGCTGATGGCGAATTTTATTTGTGGTGGATAAAGCTAAGGTTGTGACGATTTTCTTCGGGATTCTCCCATTTTCCCTTGTCATTCCGACTCTATCCTTCTATCCTATTCTCCTTTCGTTATCATGTCCGTCTCGAAAATTCGGGGGGGGGGGACTTTTTTAAAATGAGATGTACAGTCAGTGGTGTGGCGCTGAGTTCACTTAGTTGGACGACACTTTTTAAAACGTTCTCTAACCACAAAAAATAAGAACTATGCATCGAACCATTAATACTTGTTGTGAGCTGGAGTGCGATCTTGACACACAATAATAATAATAATAATAATAATAATAATAATAATAATAATAATAATAATAATAATAATATAATATATTATTATTATTATTATTATTATTATTATTATTATTATATATGATATGCGTAAATCACTTCGTGATTTAAGACGGCGCTTATTCCGTCAGATCCCCGCCAACTAGTCTCTCATAACGAGTGCACCTCAGCACATGTGTGGACTTCAGTCCTACGTTCATAGACATCTATGACGTAGTGCAGAGGGCGGCCACTAGAGGGAACCCAAGAGCTGGAGCTTAATCTGAGACGATTCTGTCCGACGCCGGGATGGTATCCGGTATGGCTTAGTGGATAAAGCGTCAGCACGTAGAGCTGAAAACCCGGGTTCAAATCCCGGCGCCGGAGAGAATTTTTCTCCGTTCCATTACTCTTTCATCGAATAATAATAATAATGATGAGAAAAATGCACTCGAGTTGAGCATTAATGTCCAAGTTTAGTCTTTGCCATAGTCTGTTATTGGTTTAACTCTCTTCGCACACGTTATGATGTGGTATTTCCTACATCTTTGCCCGCACAGCACACATTTGCAGTCTTCAGTCGGTTCATGGAACTTGTTGTTCACGCATATTTTATGATGAAACCCGTGTATTGCGAATCTTGTTATCACGTGTCTCTGGCTCCTACACTCCCTGGTCTAGCATGGCTGATGTGGTGTAGAACTCTAGGTCTATCTCCTTCTTCTTCGGTCTCTTATGCTCACCAGTTCCTGGTAGGGTCGTGCCAGTGCTGCGATCTGATATCATCTACGAAATATGTCTCTCTCATGAGCTCATATACAAGGCGGGATGGCGCTACTTTTCCGACTCCCAGTATCCGTTTCATAAACATAGTCTTGACTTTTTCTACTGGGTGTTCATTTCAAAGTGTGTCATGACGTCACTGTTGTTGGGTCACCGATTTGAAGCGAGTTTCAGCTTATATGTTATAGAAGTTGCCTATTATTTAAGGCGTTCCTCAATCTGAACTTGAGAACGTGTACGGTATAACTTGAACGTCGTAGTAACAGATGGCGGTCTGTACGGTCTGTGTGCTACCATAACCTCTTTCGAACTGTGTTTTGCGCCGGCAAGTCGTACGCAGGGTATTTGTTATCATCGGTTGCGTACGGTAACATTCCACAACACAAATCAAATACTCCGTGTCCATGTTGACCGTCGAAGTTAATGTCAACAAATACGTAAGTAATCGTCTTAACCCTCTCCCCATATCCCGACAGTACGTATTTCCAAACAGTTCACATTCCTGCCACTACCGGCGTTATCGTACGTATCGACACGTACTCTTTAGAATGAACGCCGTACTTGCTAGGCAACTTCTCTGCCTCATAGGTTATACACCTTTGCGGAAATGTAGGAAGATTGAATTCTCTAGGCTCATCGGCTAGCCACATGACGGCATACAGCGAGCCATGACACACTTTGAACTGAACACCCAGTATTCTTATCATATCACCGATCTTGAGTTTTTCCCAAATAATCTCTATTCCGTACGTTATCACTGGCGCCACTACCGTAATACACATTTTAGCCTTGCTGTTTGCATCCCACTACGCAGAAAAGCAAGAGAGTTGTCTAACAACCAGGCGTTTCTCAGGATGTGTGCCACATGGAATGAGTTCAACAGCAAAACTTGTTCCTAAATCTGTAACATGTACACCCCGGACACTGTAATAAAATTGTGCGTATTTTAGCAGCTTATTCCTTGGATAGAGCACAACAAAAAATTCTATAACCATATTAATCCCAACTGAATACTAGGGGAAATTGTTGTACCTTTAGCATAGCGTACCTTTGAACATTTCCTCTTTTTTAATTTTTGCTGCTATCTAGAGGACCCAAACTGAAGTGGATTGTAGAGAAAGTCGCTAAGTAGCTCTGGTCGTAGTTTCAGTTTGATTTATTGCAAAGTGTGAGTTCTGTGTACAAATCAATTTTTTAGTATCAAAAGTAAATATTTCGTCCATTGATATATGTTTTCTAACACAAACCCAGATTGTATTTGTTACTATCAATCATGTACAGTGTGTTCCCTATCATCTGGTGAGTAATAACATATTTTAATTTCCGTTATTTATTCGAATCTCTAGTTTTGAGAACCATATTTGTTTAAACTTGCACCCTCTTGTACCTTTGAACACAAAAGATATTGTACCAAGGAATCTGCTCCAAGGTGCACGATACTACTGCTTTTTGTTTTTCTTTTATTGTAAGATCATGTCACGAAGTAAGTCTGGAGTTAAGAGGCCCCCCTATTGATCCGGATGCCGTGAAAAAAGCTGTTGAAGTAGTTATTGTTCCGCCAGGAAATAAAATCTCAATCAGAGAAGCCTGTTCTGGTTTATGATTGAAAATACATTTTAAATATGATTGTCAGTTTTTACAACTATATTCTCGCCTATGTTCCACGTGTTCCAGCTTAAAAAGAGGATGTGTTCCAAGGTACATGAACCTGTTATACCTTTGAACACATTACATATCCCTGTATTTTATTTTTTCCATCCTTAATACATCTGTAAAACGGGAAAATACGAACAACGAAGTTGTAAAGGAATTTTCAATAATTTATTATTTCAAGAATTTTTTCATTTAAGAAATTACATTTCCCAAAATTAAAAAAAAAAATAAAATGTGAAAAGTGTTCAAAGATACAACAATCTCCCCTACTCTCAGAATAAAATAACTTTCCTCTAAATTTTGGTACTGTTTTATTTGATATTTACTACAGGTACGATTCTAATTTTTACTCTGATCGTTACAGAATTAGGAATGACTTATCTCTTTTCATTTTTTGTGGTTCTCTTGCAAATTAAATAAAAATATTAACACGTGCTGGTGCTGTTACTTCCTACCATGAGAAGTCTGACAACTCTACTGCAGTGACAAACGGACGGAATGCTGCAAGTCATAGCGAGTTCGTGTGTGTATTCGTAGGTGACCTGGCGATGCTCTGTTGCCAACTACGCAGGTTTTCAGCCTAATTTTCTAATTAACCAGGAGCTAAATTACAAAACGCATAATATTTTTTTTAATTATTTTTATACATTCAATTGCCCCTTAAATCTACACAGTTGTATCATTTTCATCCTGTATATACATACATCACACACACAATCACACATTAATTTCATGGGGTTATTCTTTGAGATATTACTACTACTACTCCTACTACTACTCCTACTACTACTACTACTACTACTACTACTATTACTACTACTACTATTACTACTACTACTACTACTATTACTACTACTAATACTACTACTACTATTACTACTACTACTACTACTATTACTACTACTACTATTACTATTACTACTACTACTACTATTACTACTACTACTATTACTACTACTACTACTACTATTACTACTACTACTATTACTACTACTACTACTATTACTACTACTACTACTACTACTACTATTACTACTACTACTATTACTACTACTACTACTATTACTACTACTACTACTATTACTACTACTACTACTACTATTACTACTATTACTACTACTACTACTACTACTATTACTACTACTACTATTACTACTACTACTACTACTACTATTACTACTACTACTATTACTACTATTACTACTACTACTACTACTACTATTACTACTACTACTACTATTACTACTACTACTACTACTATTACTACTACTACTACTACTATTACTACTACTACTATTACTACTACTACTACTATTACTACTACTACTACTACTACTATTACTACTACTACTATTACTACTACTACTACTATTACTACTACTACTACTACTATTACTACTACTACTATTACTACTACTACTATTACTACTACTACTATTACTACTACTACTATTACTACTACTACTATTACTACTACTACTACTACTACTATTACTACTACTACTACTACTATTACTACTACTGCTATTACTACTACTACTACTACTATTACTACTACTACTACTACTACTATTACTACTACTACTACTACTATTACTACTACTACTATTACTACTACTACTATTACTACTACTACTACTACTACTTACTATTACTTACTGGCTTTTAAGGAACCCGGAGGTTCATTGCCACCCTCACATAAGCCCGCCATTGGTCCCTAATCCGAGGCTTATTTGAAGGATTCATAACAAGCTGCTTTTTCCGGTGATGGGTTGTTACCCCTTCGCCCAACCCCCAAGCTGGAGGACCACCCCTCATCGGCTGTCCGCGACTGATTATTCAATATATTCACAGCTACCCTCCATATCTGGAGGCCGTCTCCTCGATCCGCAACCTGAGGACGCGCCATGCCGTGGTGATAGGGACCCACAATAGTCTTTGAGATATTTCAAACTAAAATTATCAATATAGTTTTCCTGGTTTTTGCATCCTTCTCGGGATAAAAATTGTTTTATATGAAACATTTCATAGCGTGTTTAGGGAAATCCGTTGATTTTATTTCCAATATGTTCAGTCAATTTAAGAGAGCAGCGTATTATGATAATAAATGATTGAAAGAATTTTAGTTTTGTCCTTTAAATATGCAGAAATTTGATCCGAACAAATGTAACTTTTTGTTCTGAAAAGGAAATTTTAAAATGTTACAATGGTCAATCTGACTAGTGTTTTCGATGGTTTTCCTTAGTTTTTTAATTGGGTTATTTTACGACGCTGTATCAACATCTAGGTTATTTAGCGTCTGAATGATATGAAGGTGATAATGCAGGTGAAATGAGTCTGGGGTCCAGCACCGAAAGTTACCCAGCATTTGCTCGTATTGGGTTGAGGGAAAACCCCGGAAAAAACCTCAACCAGATAACTTGCCCCAACCGGGATTCGAACCTGGGCCACTTGGTTTCGCAGCCAGACGCGCTGACCGTTACTCCACGGTTTTCCTTAGTCACAAAGGCAAATGTCGAATTGTAAATTTACATACCATGATTCATCACCGCCTCAATCACCATTATCATAAACATTAATCACAATCAATCGTCCACACCTGTGGAGTGGGTAACTTTCGGTGCTGGACCCCGGACTCATTTCACCGGCATTATCACCTTCATCTCATTCAGACGCTAAATAACCAAAGATGTTGATAAAGCGTCGTAAAATAACCTACTAAAATAAAAATAAATTAATCACAATCTATAATCAGTTACATGAACCCAAGTCATCTACAACACACTGTAGAAACAGGAACTCAACAAAAGTAACAACGGCCTGAGATATACCCTCAATTCCTAAATACGCGGTATGACCACAGACGTTAAAGCGTTTATAAATAAACTTAACGAAAAAAAATAATAACACGCGAAGTAGAAATGTTGTGATGAAGGCTGGCGATCACCTGGAGAATATCGAGCTCTCGGTCCAAGTTCAGTTCCGTATGTTACAGGGTCAGGAAGAACAAACACCGTCACGTGAGTGGGAAGGCTTGAAGGCCTTATCTTCAGGCTTTCTCTGCAGTCCCTGTTACTTTGCGCGCCATAATCGGTAATTAAATATGTTTTGCCTTGTTTTTTTACATTATTTGCTTCCAGTAGCCTATTACGGTCTTATTTCACCATTTCCAATTATGTTTTAATAAAGAATTTAACGTGTAATCATATAATCATCCATTTGAAACACCAGTTTTTCAAGCGTGGGTTCAGATTCAGTTGGGAGAGTTTGTCTAGTTGAGGTTTTTTCCTCACTGATGCTGTGATTTCTTTTCAAGCGTTCTAGAAATTTTTCTGTGCTTCTTTCGGAATCTATTACATGTAATTTGGTCTTAGACTTATAATAAGTACTGTACCAACCTACGCTAACTAAGTGTTAAGGGTTTTTGTAACTTTATAAACCGCATTTCGCCACGATATTCTTTCATTTGTGCGTCTTGCATAAGATTAGGAGAGAAGTGAAATGTTTACTCAGTTTTTCCGGAAAACTTTTGATGTCAAAGGAATTACTTATTACCAGGCGACGCGGACCAAGTAGCTTCATCTATTAGCCTACGTCACGTGGATTCATAAGCAAGGTAGACTCGCAAGCAGGTACGCATGGGCTATTCCATATGAAATCGATCAGTAAAAAACCTCGCATTTTTTTAATACTCTAATTTTTTCCCTAGTAGCGTGCAAATTAATCCGAACACGACATATTTTTACATTTTCTGTCATTGTTGGCCTCACAGCTGCTCATACCGCTTTAATTGACATCTGTAGTACGTGATGAAAGAGAGATGGAACGGAGAAAAATTCTCTCCGGCGCCGGGATTTGAACCCGGGTTTTCAGCTCTACGTGCTGACGCTTTATCCACTAAGCCACGCCGGATACAATCCCGACGCCCTTTAGAATCGTCTCAGATTAAGCTCCATCTCTTGGGTTCCCTCTAGTGGCCGCCCTCTGCACTACGTCATAGATGTCTATGAACTATGTCTATGAATCCCGGCGCCGGAAAGAATTTTTCTCCGTTCCATCTCTCTTTCATCATGTGATGACGCAGAATATCTGCGTGGAAATATCATATGTACTTCGGTACATCAAAATATATATGATATGCGTAATAAATCACTTTGTGATTTAAAGACGGCGCCCATACCGTCGGATCCCGGCCAAACAGTCACTCATCTGAGTGCACCTCAACACATGTATGGACTTCGGTCCTGCGTTCATAGACATCTATGACGTAGTGCAGAGGGCGGCCACTAGAGGGAACCCAAGAGATGGAGCTTAATCTGAGACGATTCTAAAGGGCGTCGGGATTGTATCCGGCGTGGCTTAGTGGATAAAGCGTCAGCACGTAGAGCTGAAAACCCGGGTTCAAATCCCGGCGCCGGAGAGAATTTTTCTCCGTTCCATCTCTCTTTCATCATGTGATGACGCAGAATATCTGCGTGGAAATATCATATGTACTTCGGTACATTAAAATATATATATATATATATATATATATATATATATATATATATATATATATATATATATATCTGTAGTACGTGTAATTCCATTTTTGAAGGTCCGTCGTTATTTTTTTTTTAATATGTGACATTTTGCCTGTCGTTTTGTACTTATAAGAATTTCAGTTGTGTTGAAGACTTAATACTGCAATCCTGTGTACATTCTGTCGTCTTCACAAATGGATACAACTCCACGAAAACGGTCTAAAATTATAACATTAGCAGAGCATTCTTCTATGACACAGAGGCAAACTGCTGCAGAATGTCACATCGGTTTGGCTACTGTTAATTCGATCATAAAACAATACAGGGAGACTGGATCCATCACACCCCAGAAAAAAGGAAACTGTGGCCGGAAAAGGAAGACTTCACCTGCAGATGATCGTTTAATTATCAGGAATTGTCCTAGACTAATTGCTGTCGACTTAACCCGCTAGTTAATGGCTACCACTGGGGCGAATATTCACGTCACAACAGTGCGGCGTAGGCTTTTGGAAGGTGGACGAAGGGCTCGTAAGCCTATTAAGAAGCAACTGCTAACCCCTGTTATGTGCAAAAAACGCTTAATGTGGGCAAAATTACTATACATCAACACTGGACAGTGAATGACTGGAAGAATGTACTTTTTTCCGATGAGTCTCATTTCGAGGTCCATGGCCACCGTGTTTCTTACATACGGAAAGGATCCGAAAAAGTAACAGCAGCTCATCTCCAACAAGCACCCAAATACCCCCCTAAAGTAATGATTTGGGGTTGTTTTACACATGAAGGGCCTGGAGCATTAATACCTATCAAGGGAATGATGAATTCTGACAAATATATTCACTTATTGGAAACCAGAATCGTACCCCGGCTGCAAAAATCATTTCCGGATGGCAGAGGTGTGTTCCAACAAAACCTGGTACCATGCCATACGTCTCGAAAAACTACAGAATTCTTCAACAAGAAGAATATTCAGGTACTCCCCTGGCCAGGCAATTCACCCGACATCAATCCCATTGTGAACTTGTGGTCAATTTACAAAAGAAGAATGCAAAAAATGGATTGTTCTACAAAGGAGAAGATGATTTCTGCCCTCATTGGTGTATGGTTTCGCGATGAAGAAATGAAGAATATTTGTGGGAAATTAGTGGAATCCATGCCAAATCGTCTCAGAGCTGTTATTAGGAACAAGGGAGGCCACATAGATTACTGAGGTATGTCTTAGATCCTTTTTTTTATCCCGTTTGAGTGTTTTTGCATAAGTAATTACGTTGTTCGGATTAATTTACACGCTACTGTATTTATACAAGGTGCTGAGGACAGTGCATTTTAAAAAATATACTACCGAAAGTCAAACGGTTTTCGTACTATTGAGCGACAAATTTAGCGTATTTTATAAAAACAAGCCTCTTTCAGCGTTCAGAACTCTGGAACCATTTACTGCAGAACATTGAACGGGAGCTCATTTTGAAGCTGACATTTGGTAGGTTATGATAAGAAGTAATCCTTATTTTTATTGTATACAGAGAGACACATAATCTGATTTTACTTACTTTTAGGCTTTTTGCCCATTTGTAAAAATGTAAAAAAATATTGAGAAAAAACCTTGCATTATTAAGAGGGATTCGGCATTGTTTGCTTAGTGGCTCGGCAATAAGTTTCGAGGGGATTAACTAAATTATTTTCACACGCCTGGACTTGAACGGCGCAGTACAGCATGCACTGGCCGAGAGATGAAGATAAGTGAGCGTTGGGCGTCATTTTACTCCTGTGTTTATGAAAACTTGTGATAAAGCTAGCCCAGCTATGTGCTATTAGACGGAACATCACGTGTTTATGTCTCCTGGCCTTGCTTGTCTCAGCTAGCTCCCGCCTCACAGTCAGATGGTTACTTCACGCGCGTACTATTTATTTTCTTTATTTGATATTTTCAATACTTTCTTATCAACGGTGCACCAGTAAAAAATATGTGTTTATTTGTACTTTCAATGCGGAATCTAACCATATATTTTAAAAATATTTTTTTCGTGGGCAAAGGCGTCTTAATGAAGAAAAATCTAAATTTCTCCATTTCCATAAAAAGTAAGAAAAACTGTTTACATGTCAATATAAACTTTAATTTCTCAGCATCAAAATAAACCATGACTTTGATCATTGGGTGAAAGGGTTTCGGAGCCACAACAGTTTAAAGTTGCTAATTTTATGAAAATACGATAAATTTAAATATTTTAAATTTAAACACTATGAAGGTCTGATGCCTCAAACTTTGCACAAAGCATTGTATCACAGTTGTCAACGGACAGAAAAAGTTTCATTGTATTCAAAAATTGTAAGGTCAATTTTCTCTGTATTTCGGTCGATTTGAGATGGAATAGCCCGCATGGTGTCATTAAATAATAATGATATAAATAGACCCCTGTAACGTCATATGACGTAGAAAGAACATTCTCTTAAATAATTTCAAGGGAAAAATTGTTCCGGGGCCGGGTATCGATCCCGGGACCTCTGGTTGAACGTACCAACGCTCTACCAACTGAGCTACCCGGGAACTCCACCCGACACCGTCCAACTTTTCCCTTTATATCCACACAACTCGCGTGAGCTGACGAAACTCCAGAGACCCACATCGAGTGCACACAAACGCTGTGTGACTTGGAATTGTGGTTTTCTGTTAACATACACAGTGACGTATATATTATGCAAATCTAGTCTTTCAGGTGAAGCTCCCTGTAAAGCAGATTTGAATAATTTCAAGGGAAAAATTGCTTTACAGGAAGCTTCACCTGAAAGACTAGTTTTGCATAACATTCTCTTAGTTTAAAAAAGTATCGATATCATGATGGCGACGATAGTGCGATTTATTATTATTTATTTTTTGGGGGGTTATTTTACGACGCTGTATCAACATCTAGGTTATTTAGCGTCTGAATGATATGAAGGTGATAATGCCGGTGAAATGAGTCCGGGGTCCAGCACCGAAAGTTACCCAGCATTTGCTCGTATTGGGTTGAGGGAAAACCCCGGAAAAAGCTCAACCAGGTAACTTGCCCCGACCGGGATTCGAACCCGGGCCTCCTGGTTTCACAGCCAGACGTGCTGACCGTTACTCCACAGGTGTGGACTATTATTATTGTATTGTATTTGTCATTTTTATCATCATCATCATCATCATCATCACTTAATATCTCAGATTATATGCCTATAACTCTATGCATGGAGTGTTATGGTTTCGAAGTATGAGAAAAGTTCATTTAGATTAGAACAGCGCAGCTGCTCGGCTTGAGCCATATGGTGCTGAAAGATACCGAAATCATCCATATGCATTTGTACAATATGCGCATTCGAACAGATTAGTTGTGTAGTGAGCATTGTCTAATCTCTGATAAGTTTCACCTCATATGTCACACGAATGGACTACAACAGTTAGTAGCAATTGCATCACTACAAGGAAGGCGATACATAGGAAGCACTGAAGATGTGCATAGAGAGAACGACTGTGTACAGAGGGTACAGGATCATTGCCACCGGAGTGAGCTGCCTTATATTTCTGGGTCTGACGCTGTATCTATTCTACGTCAGTCTCGATGAGGGATCCTTGTTGAACTGGCATGCATGTTTGAGCACGCTCGGGGTGAAAAAACGAGGGTAAAAAACTAAAGGCCCATTCACAATGAAAATTAAACATAACCGTAACATAAACACAGAAGTTTGCGCCCAGGCTACCAAATGGGATCATTCACAATGATTCACATAAGCATTGACATAAACATTACCGCAAGACGTTAACATGAAAGTTTGCAAACTCCAAACTTTCATGCTTATACTTACGTGATTTGCAAACAAAACACAATCGTGGAGCGCTGAAGTATACGACAGAATATCAGGAAATGGCGTCTTTGTTATGTTTCCATGGTTACCAAGTATATTTGCTGTTATGTTTATGTTCCCATCGTGAATGATGGTATGACTTCTTGATTTTACTATAACGTTAAATTAATGCTTACGTTATGTTTGATTTTCATTGTGAATGAGCCTTAACACATATTTAGACTATTAAATAGAGAGCTATAAAGAGAGAAGATGATTTAGGCCCAGTTGTACAGGGACATCATTTTATTTTTACTTGCATTTTTATTGTACCTGCATTTCTGAATGTACTTCACTCTCACCCCTTCACTAATGTCCTTGCTCCCGTCAGACACAGAAACTTACGGCCGCTGTTGCATTCGAAGTCTTCAAGCACTGAAGTAAACACTGCAGTGTATAGTGTGTTTCACAAGTATGATTGCGTTTTCTATAGAAGAAAGACCCTATATTAATAATATCGTACTAAAAAATTATATTCAAGAAACGATAAATTCAATTTCATAGAATATGCTTCAAAATGTTTTTAATAATATGCGTAAAGAATTGAAGCCTGCATTGTAATCAACGGCAACCATTTTCAGCAAATTGTTTAAAAATTCAGATTAGCTTATTTTGAATTGAGGTGGCTAGAAGCAAAGGAATGCTAGTGACATTTGTAATAACATGAGTTAAGTGCATCCAGTGTAAGCAAAAGTATCTAAAATTGTAGTGGCAAAGGTATATTTTAATCGCATCACACATTAAAATTTAAATAAAAATTTCACCGATTTTACGAAAGCTTAAATATTTAAACCCCATTTTCTCAAAAGTAACTTAAGTGCACTTACAGCCCTTTACTTATGAGCCCCTCAATTTAAATGCACTCTCTACATTGTATGTTAACACCAATAATTAATATGCTAAATAAAGTAGACATTACATAACGAACATAGCCGCCTGAAAAGTTGAGTTTTTGAAAAAAAAAATGTTACTACTCTACTGTATTTTGATAAATTCCGTAAAAGTGATGATCAAACTGAAAATCGTAATATCGTATTTCCCTACAACATAAATGGATACACTACTTTTCTCTCCTCCTATGCCCAGTAAAATGATTTGTTTACATATTGCACTAGTAACACCAAACTCCTGTAATGGAAGGGGGCAACAGTGTTTCCGAGTATAGCCAGGTTAATGTTAAAAATGTTGGTAAAAATAAAGTGATGTCCCTGTATAAAAGTTACTAACTGTAGTTTTTTTAATTGGACATTAGTAAATAATAAGGTTAATTTCTACATAATTATATTGCAATAAAATTTGTTCATCTAGATATGTTAGGCCTATGAAGATAAGTGTAATAAACTATGCAATCAATTGTAGGACTACATTAAGCAAATACATTTCTTAAATCACAAATGGTAAATTTCCTTAAATTGTTACTCCTTTCGTGTACTCAGAAAATGTCAGTGTTCTCTCTAGCCTGCAAAACATCAGGAACAACCGGTTGAAATTCGAACATCCGGTCGATGCTAAACCTTGACGGATGCTCTCTGACTGGTCCAATGAAAATCGGTTGTGATCCCTACTCTGCAACACTCTAGTAGTAGTTGTCTTCGTCTTCCTCATCATCATTTTTATTAACAAGTCTTAGGTTATACTTTTACATAATCAAACTCCATATAGCATCAAGTATTATCCTTAATTATTCTGTACCCAGCAAGCACACAAACATTGAAACTTGATGTTATCTGCAGTTTGATTATGTAAAAGTACAGGGACATCATTTTATTTTTATTTCAATTTTTATTGTACCTGACTTTTTTAATTTACTTCACTCCCACCCCCTCTACTAGTAAACTTCCAACCGTTCTCCACACAGAATCAAGCGTATGCAGTCAAAGTCGCCTTACGGTCATAGTAAACACAAACAGTAGTTGAAATAGTGAGTATAGTACGTTCCAGAAATATGTTCGCGTTTTCCTGTGACGAAAGAACTTTCAATATTGAATCACATTTTCACACAGGTACTGTCGTCCGTTTGCCTACGTCGCATCCCGGTTCCCCACCCGCTTCTGCTTCCCCTCTGTAAAGGCTAGTGTCTGGGCTCTTTTCTGAAAGCATTAATTTCTGTTAGGAATTGGATGTCTACGTAATATTATACAACTATTTAAAATAACTTAAATGAAAGGGCCTCGTTAATTAATTGTCACGTGATTTTTCCCCCTTTCTACGTCCCTGCGACAAAACCACTTGGACGGATAGTAGATAGAATGTCTGAGTAATTTTATCTTTTCGGATCGGACAGAAGTGAAGATTAAATTTACAGTACGTAAGGCACTATTTTATAGAGTAGGTACAGAATTATTTCAACATGAGTTACTAGTACGAAGGACAAAACTGGTAATTGGAATTAGGTACAGTAGTCTATAGTGCGAAAATATTATGCAAAAAAAGAACTGAAGTCTGTATCGAAATGAACGGCCACCATTTTAAAAAATGTGTTTAAATATTCGTATTATGATCATGACTGTCCGAAACTCAGATGTTCAACGCCTAACAACTGCGAAAACGAGATTTCTAAGGAGGACTGCCGGCTACAGCTTGCTTGACCACAAAGGGAATGAACTAATTACAAAAGAATTGAAAATTGCACCTATTTATGAATATCTCAACCACTATAGACAAAAATGACTTAACCATGTCAATAGGATGGACCGTTCCAGACTCCCAAGACATATTCTCCGCTGTATATCACATGGAAGACGATCTTTGGGATGCCCCCTGAAAAGATGGACGGAGACCGTAACAGGCCACTAGGCCTAATACCTGCAAGGACGATGATGATGATTATGATTATTTTTCAGTTTAACTTCATTCTCTATATTGTATGCTAATGTGCTGTAGACAGTATAATATACACTGCATAATGAATACGTTCGAATGGATAGCTCAGTTCGTAATTAAAAACACTTATTGTTAATACAGTATTGTAATTTGATTAAAGAAAAACCTAATGAAAATTATCAAACTCAAAATCGCGATATTTCCTACTTTACGTAAATGGATGAACTACTTTTCTTCCCTCCTATACCTAGTAAAGTGATTTATTTGTATTTTACGCCAGTATCATCGAACTCCAGTCGTGGAAGAGGGTAGCAAATGATATTTCCTGTTCTCCACACAGAATAATAAAAATGCGACTCAGAAATGAATAATTCAAATAAAACCTTCTCCTGTAAAATTTAGTTTTTCTAAATTTGGGCTGTTGGTTTATTGGGAAGCTTAATTACATTTGGGGTGTTTGCACGTTTGTGGTTTTTACAAAAAAAAAAAATTCAGGCCTCTACCTATTTGAGGTTCGAAATAAGAAAGCAGTCTGACGGAGCTACATCTAGTGATAACACAACAGTTCAAGCCCACAGTTTCGCAATGCCACTTTAGTTACAAACACTTTATCGAAGGATGACCGCTTTGCTCATCTTCTCCGGACTCTTGAGTTCAGTTCTCCTTATACTTGTCTTAAAAGTTTAGGATAATATTCAACATTGATGGTGACGCCATATTCCAAGAAGTCAACTACGTTCATTTCTTCTGAATTTCTAAGAGACTTAAGGGGAGATGGTATTTTTTGGTGAAAAATTAGTAAATTAAAAAAAAAATCTTTAAAATACTCTGTGATATGTGTGGAATGCATAGCATAACATTTTGTGGGTATTTGTGCCCTTATCGGATGTTGAGTCGCCATTTTTAAACTTCCTGCGTTATGGATTTTTAAATCACTCCCCCACTTTTATTGTTGTTTCTGGTAAATTAAATTTTGAATTTTTTTTTTCTTAAAAATAGCCTTTGATATGTGTGGAATGCATTGCATAACATTTTGTGGGTATTTGTGCCCTTATCGGATGTTGAGACGTCATTTTTAAACTTCCTGGCCTATGGATTTTTAAATGACACGCCCGCTTTTATCGGTTTCCAGTAACTTCATTTTTTTTTTTTTTTTGCTACATTGCCAAACAAAAATGGATATAATTTCTGAACTATTAAAGATAATGCATGAAATTTAGAACACACATTCTTTAGACTATTAGGAAACTTTTCTCTGTAACAGAATTTTGTTAATTGATTTCATTTTAAAAATACGTCCGTTTGTTTGCAAGAAAGGAAATCAGAAAATTGTTATTAAATTTTAATTGTTTATTTTACTAACATAGGGACTAATATCAAACAGTTTGTAGAACATGCTTTTGCAAATACACTGCAAAAAACTGTTTGGACCTATCTTTAAAAATGGTTTAGATATATCGGTTTTAGTACAATCCTGCATTGGGTTTTTTTTTTTCAAATTTGGGCCCCAAAATAATTTTTTTATATATATTTTTTATTTGGTTGAGTTGCCACAGCTATGAGCTCTCTACATACAAATAATTAATATTTTACACCAAATAGGAAAAACGTTTTAAAAAATACCATCCTCTCTCCTTAAGTCATAGCTTTTTCAGCAGATTTCTGCGCTCGATTTTTTTGGTGAATAGGAGAAAAAGGATGTTTCCACTGGATTTTAATCGATTATTTAACGACGTTGTATCAAATGAAGGGATGAGAATGAAATAGTCCTAAGTAACACAGATAAAGTTTTACAGAAGATCGTATTGAAGGTTTAGAGTCGAATGCTATTACGTGCGGCATCATTATTTCTTCGGCGTATACTTACGTCATTTGTTGAATAATTTTTACAATATTTTACTGGTACTGTAGAAAATAGGTTATGTATTAATTAAAAATATTGTTGGCGCTTTCTCTCGATCTGGTTACTTTCTCTTAAGATTGTCTAGGAGACATTAAATGTCTCCCGAACATTAAATTATTTATTCTCCAATTACCTTCACAAATTCAGCATATGGTAGAGTAATAAACACTGTGTATGCTGTTACGTACACAGCAATATACTCTTGCCAAATGTCCATAAAAACCGGCGATGGATGCTACCGTTCCCTTTCGTTTCGTTCAGATGTAATTTATTTTTATACCATCGTTCTCTTTCGATGCTACATATCTCGTAAGTTGACAATGCCACACGTTGCGTGGTTGCTATGCAAACAAAAGAAACACGGTGTTGTTATGATGACTTCCCGCACGCAGTCTGGGAAGTAAAATGAATAAAAATACAGGGTGATTCAGACCACCCGTAACAGTAATTTATTTCGGAAACTAGTGCATTAAAATTTTCGAGACAAAAATATTTATAACTAAACCACATGTGAACTTTCACTTGAGCTTGATTTCATGAATCAGCTATAACAGGAAGTAGGGTCAGTGGCGTATCACTTTAAAATTTCAAATGGGAGTCGGGGTCAAATATGGTACCATTTGATAGAGCTCTTCAAAACAAACAACTTTCATAGGAAACGTTTTTATTAATTCCTACTCTACCAGTCACTTGACCACGCCGAAGTGTTAGAAGTCACTGACAGTGTTAGAAGAAGAGTACAGGTGTGTGCTGCTCAGAGCGGCAGATAGTTTGAAAATTTATAAGAAATTAATGGAATTATTCAGTCTTTCAGTAACATGTCAACATTAATAATTATCTTGTTTACATTTTCGTCTTGTAACATTTCTCAATATTGATGACATTGTCTTTTTGTACGTTTTCTCATTGAAAGAGTAAGAATTGGTAAAAACGTTTCCTATGAAAATTCTTTGTTCTGAAGACCTCTAAGAAATGGTACCCTATTTGACCCGACTCCCATTTGAAATGTTAAAGTGATACGCCACTGATCCTACTTCCTGTTAAGGCTGATTGATGAAATCAAACTCAAGTGAAAGTTCACATGTGGTTTAGTTACAAATATTTTTGTCTCGAAAATTTTCATGCACTAGTTCCCGAAATAGATCACTGTTACGGGTGGTCTGAATCACCCTGTACATTCATCTATAGCTAATATTTACAATATCTGAACTGTGATTGTAAATATGCACATGTGACTCAATGTCTCGGCTTGCTATTCACTTAAATCACATAGCTTGTGTTTTTGAAAACAATTACCCCAATAATTAAAGAAGTTAAGCTATTTTCTGAAATTAGAGTATATTGTATTATTATATCGTTCTAGATTTTTCAGGTATCATTTAAGTCCAGCCGATGTTCCACGTCTCTTCAGTTTCTAAATCTACGATGATTCCAAGACAATGACGGGACATCAAAGTGGTCTCATTGTCGGATTACAAGAGATAATACCAAATGACTACACTTTTTTTTACATAGATAAGCTTTTGGATCAAAATCATTATATTCATTACTATATGAAATAGATTGCATTTTAAAATCTGTCATTCCATCAAAGAAAGATCATTGCAAACTTGTATTTTCAGCAAAAATTGTGAAGACATGGATTCGTTATACGAAAAATATCTTCTTTATAACAAGGAAGGTGTTTTTCGCAGGCTAACATGTTAAAAGAATTTTTTTTTCAGTTAAGAGCACAACTTTTGGTAAATATCTACCATAAGTACTGCTTCTGTCCTTTCGAGAAAAAGACATTCCAGAAACCCCCGATTTTTGCTCCAAAAATGAAAAGACTAAGAAAAAATGAGCGGAAAACATGCAGGGTTCTATTCATAGAGATTTCGCAGCACGCGCTACGAGCGTGCTAAGCTAGCCCCGGCTATCCACTGGTTACTAGTACAGAATTCAAATCATATCCTATCGCTAACACTGGTTTATGAATACGAAAAACGCTGATCATCCACCGGAAGCCGGCGCTAAAAATGTCTATGAATACGGCCCTAAAATTTGAAATAACTTTTAAAAAATCTAAAAAAAAACTCCCAAATTTCGCAAGTAAATTCAAAACACAAAAAAATTCGCAGAAACAAAACTTTTAAATGAATAGGTTATTTATGAAAGGGCCTAAGTCATGAATACTAAATTGTTGGCAATTTAAGAAAAACTGCTTATAGGCTGAAATATTGAAATTAAGGCTGAAATAAAAATTTTATCATAAATTCTCCTTTGAAACGAATTTCACCAGTCTGGTATTAACATTTTGCTGATTATATTTTTTTGTATAAAAAAATTTGAAATCTGAAAACTTAGGCTAAATATCCGATGTCAGTAAATACAAAACCACCATCACGAGACATAGAACTATACGCTCCTTCCATCACCAAAACTAATTTCAAAGTGACAGAGACAAAATGAAAACAATCGAATTAATGTGACGTCATCAAACATGGATTTATATACGCGCAGAATCTTGCGCGGACTTGGTTAATAAAAACCTAAACTAAACCTAACCTTCGTATATGCAAGATGTGTAACCAGAGCACGAAGGGAACTGCTTGATGTCATATGGAATGTACACGCGAAAATAAATTCACGTAAGGATCACGTCCGCACTGCATGAGAGGTCAGCGCATGCGCCAGAGCCAAACGGTTTCTATCCTGTTATAAACATCAAACACAAAATGGCTGACCACTACTTCCAAGCGGTCGATATCCATAAGTACGTAAGAAGTAATAATAAATCTAAACTACGATTGTTTTCTGTTCACTTCTTCTAAGTGTTTCCATATTAGGTATAATAATTACACGGTTTTAAAATATTAATTTCATAAAAAACCAAAACCAGTACTTATAGATAATTACCCAACTTTTAATGTGCCGGTAGGCCTACCTACAAGATGAGAAATTGGAATATACAATAAACTTATTTTCCAATTCTAAATACAAATAAATTTACATTAATACTTTTTTTTTAATTATCTAGCGAACTCTCTCAGGTATTTATACAGGGACATCATTTTATTTTATTTCAATTTTTATTGTACCTGAGTTTTTTAATGTACTTCACTCCCACCCCTTCTACTAGTGAAGTTCAACCGTCCTCCACACAGATCCAAGGCCGCATATACAGTCATAGTAGCCTTACGGCCATAGTAAACAGTATGTTCCAAAACATGTTCGCGTTTTCCAGTGACGAAAGAGCTTTCAATATTGAATCATTTTCGCACAGGTACTATCGTCCATTTGCCTACGTCGTATCCCGGTTTCCCCCACCAGCTTTTATTCGCCAGCTAGTGGCTGGGCTGTCTTAGCTCTTTCTGAGAACATTAATTTCTGTTAGGAACTGGACGTCTACGTAATATTATACAACTGTTTAAAATAACTTAAATAAAAGGGCATCGTTAAGTAATTAACTGTCACGTGATTTCCTACCTTTCTACGACCCTACGACATAACTACTTGGACGGACAGTAGATAGCATGTCTGAGTAATTTTATCTTTTCGGATCGGGCAGAAGTGAAGATTGAATTTAGAGTACGTAAGGTACTCTTTTATAGAGTAGGTACAGAATTATTTCAACATGAGTTACTAGTACGAAGGACGAAACTGGTAATTGGGATTAGGTACAATAGTCTATAGTGCGATAATATGCACATTAGATCTGAAGCCTGTATCGAAATGAACGGCCACCATTTAAAAATAATGTGTTTAAATATCCATATTATGATTACTTTTCAATTTAACTTCATTCCCTATATTGCACGCTAATGTGCTGTAGACAGTATAATATACACTGCATAATGAATACGTCCCAATGAATAGCTCAGTTCGTGAGTAAAAACACTCTTTGTTAATACTGTACTGTATTTTGATTAAACAAAACCTTAATGAAAATGATCAAACTCAAAAGCGCGATATTTCCTAGTTTACGTAAATGGATGAACTACTTTTCTTCCCTCCTATACTTAGTAAAGTGATTTGTTTGTATATTACGCGAGTATCATCGAACTCCAGTCGTGGAAGGGGATAGCAAACGGCGTTGATCCAGAGGTATAGGCAAGTTAATATTAAAAATGTTAGTAAAAATAAAATGATGTCCCTGTACTAGCTTCCAAGGAGTGCGACCTACACTTTGGAAACCATTGTTCTAAACCAATTTATTCCATGAATAAAAAATTACAGCCAAATTAGTCAAGTCTCCCTCTAACTTCCTCTCCTTTTATAATGGTAGGCCTATTACTTGCCCTTTCTAAGGAAAGAGGAGTGGAAATAAATACATGATTTCGTCCAAAATTACTCAAATTCGGATTTACAACTTTGAAAAACAGATTTCATGTAATATATCTACATAATTGTTTATTCTTGTGCATTTAACTTTGATAATAAAATTAGTTTTTTTTCTTTCCAGTTCGTTTTTTTAATGTCTGAAGCAATAGTGATCCTAGCGAAGGACAACATTTTCATTTTCTTGCTTCCAAGCATCCAGAATTCTGTTCGTCAACTTCATTGGATAATCCAAGCTGGAGCTGCTGTCTGTGTCGTCGCTGGATTTATAATCATAATAAATGTCAAAGAAAAAATTGCTGGCAGCCATTTCGACTCATTTCATGGCCTACTTGGTTTAATTTCTGTAATTCTGTACTTCGTTACTTGTATTGGCGGTATTTTCACTCTTTTTGCTGCCAAGCTGAAGGGACGAATCAAGCCAGCCTACAATAAGTTGGGTCACATTGTCAGCGGCACAGTCACATTTGTGCTTGTCATTGTCACAGAGGGCACTGGCTTCGATAAACATGAATTCCACTCAGTCACCAATATACCACCAAGAATTGTATGCATAGTGCTGTTGACATTGGCCGGGCTAGTCGTGTTTGAAAGTGCCTTCAAAGCTGCTTACTCAAGAATAAAACGTCTCTGTTCCTGAAACCTGGCGAGGGGTTAGACAAACGAACATTTGTTCCGGTATTGTGAAATATTGACTGCAAAGCCAGTGAACATGTGAGGTTAGTTACACGGTTGAAAAACATTTACTTATAAATTTATAAATGAATGTTCGGTGTGGGGACAATGTGCGCTGCTGAATCAACCACTGAATTTTAAAAGCGAAAAAACAAAGGAATACTGATCGCACTAACAAGTGTGTAACCATAGTGTACTATATACAGTCACGAAGCTTGAGTTTTGAGGGTGCTAGAAACAATAGACTGTGACGGTACTATTTTGCATTGCCTGTAATGAGGCGATATTAGCGATCCTAGTGGCGAGCAACTATCTAATGTTTGCATATTTACTACGTATTGAGCTTCGCGACTGTATATACTAGACTGTGGTGTAACTGTGGCAATTTGAGTTAATACTGTGAACGCACCGCATTTTATTTCCCCCATTTCGAAACATTTACAGTAATTACACGTCATAGTTCACTGATAAAACAAATATCGTACCTAATTCTATTTCAGCATTTGGTAATGTCATATTTTATGGGCACTTACTGTGACTGCTGCGAAATCAACTCAGGAGGTTATTTATAAAATTATATCCACAATTACTATCGTAACTTAATAAAATTAGGTACTGGTAATGTTTGAATACACGGCACTTTATCCTTGTTGCGCATTTCAACGTTCCTCTTTTCTACCACCAGGGCCGGAAGGAACGTTTTGATGTATTTCTCTTTTTCACCGCCAGGGGCGCAAGAAACGTCCACAGGACTCAAAAGAACAAATTTCTTAAATGTAATTATTTTGTTTTAGAATCATTTAGAACTGTGTCGATTTAAGTGTTGATTAACGTTTACTCCATATATTTTGTATTGTATTACTGGTCCAGAGAAAATACTCGTTTAGAAATAAGACAAGTGTAAAAGATGAATATTCCCCTGGACCAAAAATTGACTATGATGGACGCTGCTTGTCTCCCTGGCAGCTAATAAAAAGTAGTAATAGAAATACTCCTCTTGCACACCTGGGCACCTGGCGGTAGAAATAACAACTAAAGAGCAGTAAACAGAAGTCCTACTTGTGTCGTGTATCAAAACATTACTTACTTACAAATGTCTTTTAGAAAACCCGGAGATTCATTGCCGCCCTCACATAAGCCTGCCATCAGTCCCTATCCTGAGCAAGATTAATCCAGTCTCTATCATCATATCCCACATCCTTCAAATTCATTTCAATATTATCCTTCTATCTACGTCTCGGCCTCCCCAAAGGTCTTTTTCCCCTCCAGCCTCCCAACTAACACTCTTTATGCATTTCTGGATTCGCCCATACGTGCTACATGCCCTGCCCCTCTAAAAAGTCTGGATTTGATGTTCCTAATTTTATTATGTCAGGTGAAAAATACAATGCATGCAGTTCTGTGCTGTGTAACTTCCGTTACAGGTACTCTCTTGTAACTTCATCCCTCTTAGCCCCTTTCTGTAATAATTACTCCCGTGATAATGCTTGAAGTGAAAAAAGTAAATTAACAGAAGCATCAGGTAAAAATTAAACTCCAAAGAAGCACTATAGAACGAAATTTTGTTTGAGCTCTCAGAATATATTGAAATGAAGTTGAAAATTCTCCACGTATATCCCTAGTCAAAAATATCATGAATCCAGTATTTCCTTTTCTTGTTTTTGGATATGTATTTCTTCCCTTTCCTTCTCATCACATAACTGTGCTAAATCTTTATGCGATCCATTACACTGCAACATGATTCGATTCAATTCGATTCCACTAAATCTGAGCGGCAGCAGATGATTTGGTTCGATTCTACAAAGTGGGAGAGAACCTTTACTGTTCTGTTTAAACATAAACTTATATCACGTAATTTTCAAGAACACTTCATTTAAAAAGAAGGTGTCAGTGTCATTAGACTTAAGGGTATATGTACGTGAACGACCACAAATATAATCAGAAAAAGCGGGCTCTAAATTTCCACAATTTTAAAAGGAAATGAACTCACAATTGGACAGAAATTAGAAAGTACCACAACAAGACTTATTAGAACTTAAATATCTGATAAAAGTATAAAAAAGGTTACTAATAATTTTTTTAGAAATCACTATTTTACTTTGAATTAAATTTTCCGAAATTTGAAAATTTTCACACATTATTTCATAACTCTACAACCATTAAAGATAGAAATCTGAAATTTTATACACTGATTTAACATGCATTTATGCAAAAGATAGACTATAATAATGCCCATTTCTTTGAAAATAGAAAAATTAGGTCACAAAACATTGTCAATTTTAATATATTTTATATAGGACAAATAAAAACTTAATTATATGAAAATAAACAACTCTACATGTCTGAGAGTAGTCTACTTTTCAGAAATAAGTGTTTATTACATGCAGGAAAAATATTAAAGATGTCGGAGATCCATAACAATGTTATGGTTACCAAATGACGTGACTGCAGAATTCTTTTGTTTTTTTTTTTTCTTACTCTGATAAAACTGGTTTGAAAAATATTATTAGTAACCTTTTTAATACTTTTATCAGACATTTAAGTTCTGATAAGTCTTGTTGTGGTACCTTCTAATTTTTGTCCAATTGTGAGTTCATTTTCTTATAAAAAAGTTTAGAAATTTAGAGCCTGCATTTTCTGATAGGCCTATTTGTGGTCGTTCAAGTACATATACCCTTAAGGACTGAATTGTATATAAAAAAACATACACACCTATTTCTACGTTCAAAATTGTAAAGCTCTGTATACTGTTACTCAGTTTAGCTGACACTTTTTATTTTAGGAAATGTGTTTCTTTCTTCTTATGAGAAGAGCATACAGTACCGTAATTACTATTATGGCATTGTACATTAAGCTATTACCAGTACATTTTTACACTACCAACCTCTAAAGTATGTCATTTTTTAATACTTTTAGTATCTAAAGTGTATCATTTTTGCACGGCATTGCATTTTGTAGTCTTTTTTTTAAATAGTCCTACACGATTCCCTAGATTTGGCACCTACTATTATTATAATTACTCTTTTTGTAATAGAAATATACTGTTACTATCTGTGGAATTTCCCCAGAATATTATTCCAAAACTCATTACCAAGTGGAAGTACTACAAATAATGCCCATGGCTTATCAGTATATTTTTTAATTAATAAACTTCCTCGTATGTAATCGCGAAAACTTTGTAACTAATTCAACAGTTCATAGCATAAATACACGTCAAAAAATGACTTTCATACTCCATCAGCAAGTCTATCGTGCTATCAAAAAGGAGTGCATTGTATGACAGCAAAAATTTTTAATAGCCTCCCTATGGATATAAAAAATTAAACTCAAAACATAAAATTATTTAGGGTCAAATTAAAGAAGTACCGGTACCTAATTTTTCACGCCTTCTATTCTGTAGGTGAATTCATGACAGTCAACAAGGATGCATGAATATTTCTGTCTTGTATTACGTATTGATACTAAACCTTTGTGTTGTATTAGTAGACTATATTGTAAAACTCTTCTGTATATATTTCAACTAGACAGTGACTATAAATTAAGACTTTGTAGTACTATTAAGATTTATTTTTTAGTTTGACATGTTCCATATTCTAGCTGTGAAGCAATGTACGAATACCATGGAATGTAATAAATACAATAAGTACCGGTACTGTATTGATGCTTTATTTTCGATTCTGACTATAATTCGATTCGATATTTTACTTTGCATTGTTATACAAATAGCCTATCAGTATTGAAACAGAAGTATTTAAAGTGGCAAAATGAATTGGATTTGTTCATTTATATTAACCATAGTAAGTTATTGTGTTGTTATGAAAGCATCTGAAAAAAATAAACAACAGTAAAAAACAACATAGACATAGTAAATAAAATAAAAGACAAACATATCCCACACAATACAACATTAGCAACTTTCGACATAACTAACCTATACACAAACATACCCATAAAAGATACCGGTACACTACAGATACTAGAACAAATGCTCAAAAACAACACACCACAAGAACACATTAAAGAACTCATCCACACCACAGACATCATCACAAAACAAAACTACTTCACACACAATAACAAATATTACACTCAAACCGAAGGCCTACCCATGGGATCACCCATTTCCAGCATACTGGCAGAAATATTCTTACACCACATAGAACAGACATATATACTAAACAAAGACAACAAGAAACACGCAGACAACATCATATATTGGCACAGATACGTAGATGACATACTAATACTATACAAAGGAAACAATAGACAGATCCAAAACCTGCATCAACACATAAACAAAATACACCCAAAGCTACACAACACATTGGAAATTGAAAACAACAAATCCATAAATTTTCTTGACATCAAAATAACAAAAATAGGCAACAAACACACATTCAATGTATACAGAAAACCCACAACAACACACATACACAACACATCCAACCACCCCACACAACACAAACAAGCTGCATTCCGAACAATGGTACACAGACTACTCAACATACCAATGAACCAACAGGATTACAACGAAGAGCTAAACACAGTCAAATACATAGCACAAGAAAACGGATACAACCCCAACATAATACGAAAGACAAAACATAACCACAAAAAACATAAGAATACAACACAAACACAAGTAAACATGTAAATGAGGTACGTTAAAGTTTAACACAAAAAAGTTTTATCATACATATTCCGAAAATATTCAGTTATGTAAAATGAATTCGATAAGGAGTAACTATATACCAGAAGATGTCAATTCTATTGCAACAGCGAGATGTCATCCGTTTTCATTAGAAAGTGTACATTTAAATATTATTAGAAGCACTATGTGCAAAAAATTAGTAAATCCAAATATGACATTTTTCAGGAAAAGCATTTGAAAGTTATAAAACATCATAATGACCAACTTTTTGCACGCAGTGCTTCAATTATTTATAGTGTTTTATTTATAACTTTGAAATGCTTGTCCTGAAAAATGTCATATTTGGACTTACCAACTTTTAGCTACTTTATTGTAATATTAAAGGTTTTTTTGCCACCTGTATCATTGAATATTATTTTATTTAATAAATTTATCATTGCTCTTTAATGAACATTAGTGATACCAACCGATACTTAAAGTACTGATGTTATTCTTTCAATATTATAGGAATATCGATACTGAATCCCATATTCAATATCGACACAAAATATCGCTAAAAAAGCAGCATCGCAACATCCCTAACAGGAACACAGGGGACTGAAAAGCAATGTGGTTTTCAATTAGGGTTGCCAACTGTTGTTTTAAAAATAAGGGATCTGGGAATCAATAAAATCTCATTTAGTCGATAGGTTTGTTCCAGCATGGTTCAGAATCGATTCTGAACTCCCAGTTACCTGTTCCAACATGTTCATTTGGAACAAATAAAATTGGTTCTCAGTAAGAACAAAATTGGGAATTCTGAACTGTTGACGCATGCTTAGATGGTTTAATCTGAAGTTTTGGTTAAAATACTTCGAGATTAGGGAGGTTAAAATAAAAAAGAAAATAGTCGATCATGAGTAATTTGGAAGGTGATAGTGATACACGAAGAATTAAGTTCGAAAGATGAATATAATTTTAATATGAGAAGAAACTCCGAAGGACGTGAAAAAAATGAGTTTCAAGAAACGTTCTAAGACTGTTCCAACAATGTAAAATCCTGAACTAGTTCCGACACCAAACACAACTGGCGCATGCATCCAAAGAAGTTCGGTATTAGTTCGGAAAGCATTCTGAATTACTTGCTGGAACAAATCTAATAGATTAATTCTACATAAAAAGGTAAAGTTATCTCTCTCACAGGCCATGAGGCCTGAAGGATGGCTGGAAGTTAATGCTCTCAACTTTACAGACAGTCATTAGTAGCAGTAGAGATGTCCACTGTTGTGAAGTAACTGTTAACTTACCTGACCATGAAACGAGTGGGTTCAAATCCTGGTCAGGACAAGTTACCTGGTGGGTGTTTTTTTCCGAGGTTTTCCCTCAACCACTTGAAGTAGAATTGTTGGGTAACTTTCGGCGTTGAACCTTGGACTCATTTCCCCTTCGTATCATTTCATTAATCATGTTAATAATTACAGGTTGATCAGGAGAACATATCAAATGTGGTTCCAGGATCCGCCTAAAGGTCCACACCTGTGGAGTAACGGTTAACACGTCTAGCCGCGAAACCAGGTGGCCCGGGTTCGATTCCCGGTCGGGACAAGTTACCTGGTTGGGTTTTTTCCAGGGTTTTCCCTCAACCCAATATGAGCAAATGCTGGGTAACTTACGGTGTTGGATCCCGGACTCATTTCACCGGCATTATCACCTTCATCTCATTGAGACGGTAAATAACGAAAG
Source organism: Periplaneta americana (assembly GCF_040183065.1). Taxonomy (NCBI): domain Eukaryota; kingdom Metazoa; phylum Arthropoda; class Insecta; order Blattodea; family Blattidae; genus Periplaneta; species Periplaneta americana. The sequence continues at coordinate 9,153,516 of NC_091131.1, read as the reverse complement.
CTGTTGATAAAGCGTCGTAAAATAACCTACTGAAATAAAAAATAAATCCGCCTAAAGATGACATCTGTCTGCGGAGGCTGCACATATCCAGCGCGAAGCAGCAGGGGCTTTAATAAGCGGACTGCGGGTGAATGGGGAAGTGTAGCTTCCTTGGATAGATGGCAGTTTGGTGAGTCTTGGAATCGACAGTGGCATGGCTGAGGATACAGCAGATTCAGGCATATGAATTGTGAACAGATGTCATCGATCTGAGGAGGCTGACTGGATGCTGTAGATGAATCGATATGATGACACCTGCAGGGTGAATCATGTGCTTGAAGAGTGATCCCAAATGGACTTCAGACATCATTCCAATATAAAGACGTTGCACAATAAGCCTAAGGTTGCAGTGCATGCCTGCTGGCCCTCCTCCGAAGGAAAAAAAAAAAAAAAAAAGCAGTTCCTTCTTAGCTGGTGATCCAGTCAATTTTTCTTTCCTGATCAGTTTTGGAGATATATATACATATACATACAGAGTCGCCCACATAAAATCGGTCTCCTACCACAATGGTGGGCCCCTTCTTCCCCAACTTCAGCATAAAAGTCCCAAATAATTTGTACTGTAAGGAAAGATCAACATAATGTTTTCTTATTACCTCTTACCGGTGCATTATTTGTATGGGATTATAGGTCTAATATAAGAGATGGATCTGAGACAATCCCCTAACGCTGCAATAGTGGCACTAATAGGGATCACCTTTCCTGAGTCCATGCTTCACTTCCATTGCGCAGGACTGGTCAGACGAGTGCTGGTATGTCGCTGAACTAGAGCTGGTTTCATGATTCTATTTACGATGCCCATTGATTTATTATACTGTAAAAATTTTGTCATGAATGTCTAAATCTGCTAAGAAAAATAATTTGTAGCCAAGATATTTAAATAGTTTAACTCTTTCCAAAATCCTTCCATTAATATAAATGTTGCTGGAAATGGGCTCTTTGCCACAAAAAGCCATAATTTTAGTTTTGTCGGTATAAATTTCCATAGAGTATTTATCTGCTATGAGTTTCAAGTTCTATACTTACTTACTGGCTTTTTAGGAACCCGGAGGTTCATTGCCGCCCTCACATAAGCCCGCCATCGGTCCCTATCCTGAGCAAGATTAATCCATTCTCTATCATCATATCCCACCTCCCTCAAATCCATTTTAATATTATCTTCCCATCTACGTCTCGGCCTCTCTAAAGGTCTTTTTCCCTCGGCCACCCAACTAACACTCTATACGCATTTCTGGATTCGCCCATACGTGCTACATGCCCTGCCCATCTCAAACATCTGGATTTAATGTTCTTAATTATGTCAGGTGAAGAATACAATGCGTGCAGTCTTATTTGAAGGATTCGTAACAAGCTGTTTTTTACGGTGATGGGTTGTTAGCCCTTCGCCCAACCCCCAAGCTGGAGGACCACCCCTCATCTACTGTCCGCGACTGCTTATTCAATATATTCGCAGCTACCCTCCATATCTGGAGGCCGTCTCCTCTATCTGCAACCTAAGGACGCGTCATGCTGTGGTGATAGGGACCCACAATACATGGTTCAAATTCTATATGGTTTCTAAATCATCTGCAAGTAACAATGCATTCAAATTGAAATTGCGGTTTATTAGTATGCGACCATGTCTTGTTTTTCTAAATTCACGTATCATGGCATTCATATATATGTTAAATAGAAGAGGTGACAGTGGACATCCTTGTCGGACACTAGAAGAAACCATCTTTCAGGCTGACAATTTATCTGCAATTTTAATTGAGATTGAATTATCTTTATAATATACTAGCCGTACTCGTGCGCTCCGCTACACCCGTTAGAAATAAATATAAAGTAATTACATAATTAAAATAGGACATTTGATCCAGGGAACATTCGTGTTTGATAGAAGGATAAATCGTTTAATATGTTACTTAATTTAAATTGTATTTAAAATATTAAAATGCGATCATTTTGATCCAGAGACCACTCATTTGGTGCAATGACAATTCCTTTAACATGTTTCTTAATTGTTATTACCAATTATTTTTGGAAAAGCGAAAATTAACAGAAAAATTTTGGCTACAGATTTATTATTATGTTTATATTATATTATATTATGAAAAAGTGTGTTGATAACGGATGTACTCGAATTAGAAAGTTTTTAATTTGTTGTGGGAGCTCTTGAATCTCAGGAGGAACAACTTTTACAACAGCACAACATAATCTGCTTGGCTCATTACCCAATTTTTTTGCATTGCATTTATTGCATATGTATGTTATGTATTTTAACACGATTCAATTGAGCATAGTTAAAATTTGAATTATAAAATAATGGATTGCTAAGCTAACGTAATATTACTGCATACTAAATCAATGCACTCTCGTTGTTCGTTAATTCTCTGAGATAAAAATGAATATGTTCATAAACATTATTTTAAGAAATACAGGAAATGAATATACAGAATAACCTATCAAGTTTTCTGTGCATAAGAATCTATTTTAATCTTACCTGTCCTCAATTCACTCACAAGTTACTGTAATAACATTATAGCATTATGTCCATCCAGAGAAACTACACTTTCCAATGATGAAATAATAATTAATTATACAAATCGGTTAATTTAACTTCTGATATTACTTCATACAAACACAGAAACATTGTCTGTAGGCTATGTTTCATAGCTTTCGATTCTTGTGTCCAAGGCCCCTTATAGACGAAGTCATTTGTTTTTTATTTCAATACACCGCCTTAGATGGCAGTTATTTTAATTTTAAAACTCATTTATCTCATTAAATATCAGTCCTATCAAAATTTTTCAGAGAACAAAACTTATCAGAAATCATTTTTAAAGAAACTTTTGTTATGTAACATATTTCACAAAAATCAATAATAAGCGAGATATTTCGATTTATTTAATTCAGGCCCCCTTATAACCCCTCTTTTAAATAACGTATTTTGAATGCCATATAGCCTATAATCTAAGTTACAACGAACTTAATTTATATTCCAATTTTCATCGAAATCGGTTCAGCCATTATCGCGTGAAAAGGTAACAAACATACAGACAGACAGACATACAAACAAAAATTTCAAAAAAGCGATTTTCGGTTTCAGGGTGGTTAATTATATAAGTTAGGACCAATTATTTTTGGAAAATCGAAAATTACCAGAAAAATTTCGGCTACAGATTTATTATTAGTATAGATTCTGAACAATTTGTTGTAGTCCCATCACTCTAATTTCCGGCAGCCAATCACGTTGGAGGTTGGCTACATTTAAACGTGTGCATCTTGTGATTCGCTGAAGAAGACGTCATGCATTTCCTAAGGCTCGATAAATACTTAATATAATCGCCCGCCATTTTGGCTCTTTCGTTGGCATTCGCAGAAAGCACACGAGGACGTTATTTGCCGCTCAATTATTTGCTGAATTACAGTCCGTTTGATTTATTATCATAGGAGCTACGACATGATAATGTTTAACGGTGTGGCAAATAGATCCCTCGTCTGGTAGCTCGGCAATGAAAGAACAAAGATAATATGTACCTAGACTTTATAGAGCCTTGACTTCCTAAGACATAAGCAAAGAGGAGGAGTCACGCCGGGAATAACAGCGTCGCGACTATAATATATTCAATAAGATGTACGATTTACATTATCAAAAGCTTTGATGAATATTTGTAAAATTATTACATTTCTAGAAGTGAAGGAATGGAATAATGGAAGAACCTGATCCATGGAAAAGACACACACACAGTACTTATGTACAACGCTATACTTTTGTATTTTAGTAATTCAACATTACAAAAATTGTTTCATCTCAATTCCATAATAATTAAATTAATGCTCCATAAGATACATTGAAAAAAAAAGCACTGCATCTGATAGATATTTATTTTTATATAATGAAACTGAGTAGAACTGTTTCTTTGTATCACTCCTTACATATTTTCAGTGGAAAAGTAACATATTACATTGCATCTCAGTGACATTACAATTTTTGGAACATTTGTGGATGTAAAAGAAACAGTTACAGGTCCCACTTGAATAAATGCTTCCATCTGGCCGTTTATGAACACGCAACGATTACAGTTTACTTATCTTTTTTAAGTAAGATTAATTATTATTTTTGGTGATCTGTTACAAACGTACAGAATAAAAATTCTTTTTTTCCTATTAATTATATCTTCAAACTTCGAATGGCAACAAATGTTCAACGACAGTGTATTGTTTTTATAAATAAAAAATGCTGGACAAACACACTAACTGTTTAGAATAACAAATAAAGTTATGTAACTATTTAAGAACACAGCAATGAACAAGATATCTATTATGAAACTAAAATACTTCTGAGCACCAAGTATTCAAGGCCTCTTTCTCAGTTGAATGTGCTAAGTAGCTTGCTGCAGAATTATCAGCTGAGGTGCATGAAATACCACCCTATCACCACCATCTAAGTCAGTCTCGTCAGGCCTTATACTGAGATGAAGTATTGAACAGAGATAAGAACTGGTCTCGTATAAGGTACTGTAAGTTCAGTCTTTCCTTGGAACACTAGATGAAGCTGAAGAGGATGTAAGCCACAACGACAATCCAGCTGCTCTTGGTCATGGTGGTCCCCAGCACAATTGATCCAATCCACCAGATCAGAGCGAACACCAAGGCTTGCACCAGCACATTCATCACCATCAATCTGAAACAACATTTTAAACATTCAGTTCTGTTATGTAATAATAATAATAATAATAATAATAATAATAATAATAATAATAATAATGATTTATTTTAGCTGGCAGAGCTAAAGCTGTAAGGCCTTCTCTTCCACTCAACCAGCAAAAAGTATACATACATATGTATCAACTTACAAAGAATTCAACAATTTGATTTAGATGAGAGTTACATGTATACAAGAGTTATTTACGAATTAAACAACAAAATACTATGAACTATTAATTAAATACTGAAATACAAACTATGTACCAGAATTAAGCTAAAATACATAGAATGTTAATATATTTCAAATAATGTTAGATAATAGAAAGAGATTATTATGAGACAATTTTGAAAACACAGCACTATCAGGATGATGTCTAAAGGAAGAAGTAACAATGTAGTCAGTGATAGTTTAAATCAGTATGATTGGAGTGAATATGCTAAGAAGGTTATCTTTTAAGCTGTTTTTAAAGGTGTTTATTGTCTTGCAGCCCCGAATACTTTGTGACAGGGAATTCCATTGTCGCGAGGTGGATACTGTAAAAGATGATGAATAACGAGATGTTCTATGAAGAGGTATACTTAGCGTGCCACAGATAAGTGATCTGGTATTTACGTCGTGGTTAGAGTATAGATAAGAGAAACGAGACGAAAGGTAATTTGGTGTTGAGGTGTGCAGCATTCGAAAGAGTAAAGACAAAGAGTGTAAAGTTCTGCGTTCTTTAAGTAGGAGCTACGAAAGACTTGCGAAGGACAGTGATATGTGATCATTAGACATCGGATTTTTAGGCACTAAAAATTGCAGTTTTAGGCGCCTAAAATAAGCTCAAAATTGGTAAAATTAGGCTCTATTTTAATGAAAATAGGCATTTTAAGCACATCAAGGTATCATACTTATTTCTTTCATTGAAATTTTTAGTTATACACTAAAATACGCACAAAAAAGTATGTTTAAACATTAAAAAAGAATACTATATTATATTTATAAACAGAGCTGCACAAATTTAATATATTGAAACTAATGAAATAATGATTATTGATATCAAGATTACTCATTTTAAGTTATTGAAATTCAGTTCCATGCTCAGACTTTATTATAATTATCTGCACAGTACATCACCAGAATTTTTTCTAAATTCTCCACAGTTAACCTTTGCCTTTTGTCACTGAAAATCATTTTGAAAGCAGGCGCAAAAATACAAAGTTCCACTTATTGTTGCATTTCCTGGTAGTGTTAACACTAGGAGGGCCATTCTTTTAAATATTTTGTAACGGTTTACCCTACTAATTCGCAGTTTTACGACTTTTCATAAATATTTCAAAAACACTCTTTCTCCAAAAATTGTGATTTTATGACACTCTGAAGGGCAGTACAACTAATCGGTTTGAGACCGAAAACAGTCATTTTTATAGTATAGTATATCTCTGAATCGGTAGCAGCACATGTTGTGATTGTTGCCTGCTTCAAAACTAAGGTTGGTTCTTTGTCGGCATTTATGCCTCCAAACATGTTAAATTCGGTGAAATCTATTGCGAGTGTCGTGAGATTCAAAACATTTTGTTTCCTTTATCAATGGTTTCATGGCCGGTGTGAAGCAAACTTTCCACTTTTTAAATGCCTTAAATTTCGCAGTGAATGCATGTATAAATTATAAAAAGTAAGAGTAAAATGCGAAACTTTACAGTGAGTTAGGCATTTTTAGGCGAATATTAACAAATTAGGCTCTAATAACCGTTTTAGGGCATTTTAGGGCACTATAAAACTCTTTGAATACCTTTCAATTTCCATGAAACACAAATATTAATAATTATTTTTACTTTTCTCCTAAAGAAACAAAATAGGCATTTGCCCTAGAATCCGATGTCTGGTGATCATATAGTCGGATGTTGCACATGTATGTGATCCACATATTCTGAGCTCGCTGTAACTTGACTGACAGTTCAGAACTTAGGTCACCTAACAAAACATCACAATAATCGAAGTGCGGCATTACTAGGGTTTGTACTAGGGTAAGTTTTAGTTGCTGGGGCAAGAAGTTTCTCAAGCGACTCAAACAGTGAATGGAGGAACAGATTTTTTTTTATTGTTTCTTTAACTTGAAAATTCCAATTTAGATTATTATCGAAAAAGAAGCCAAGATGTAGGTGGAAAGAATTTAATCTGTAGACACGTGTTATATTTACTGACTTTGAAAATGCATTCAACCAAGTATATGTCCACCACTGTGGAGTAACGGTTAGTGCGTCTGACCATGGCACAAGTGGGCCCACATTGAAATCCTAGTTGGGTCAAGTTACCTGGTTGGGATGTTTTTGGGGCTTTTCCCTCAACCAATTGAAGCAGAATTACTCGGTAACTTACAGCATTGGATCTCGGACTCATTTTGCCATCATTAATTGGCATATCAACATCAACATCATCATCATCATCATCATCATCATCATCATCATCATCATCATCATCAGGCTTAGTATTCCAGCTACCTAAAGACTGAAGTTAAAGACACACTGAGTATATAGTATGCCGAACACAGGTACTGGAACTGATAAAGATGTAAAGAAACAGGTTATCGCTTCATGTTTGTGGAGTACAATCATCTCCCTACATAGTGGAGCACTGTTCAACAAGTTCTGATAAACTACTGAAATGAGATGTGGAGCTAGGTAACATGTATATTACATAAGAGACTAAATGCATGCTGTAGACGTGATCTTCCATTTCCAAGATATTCCTATTATCTGATACTTATTTGTGTTTCATCAGGTTATTGCGCATGTCACTCGCCACTGAAAAAATTACTATTTTTCTGTGTACTTTCTAGAAATTCCCTAAGATATAGATTCTTTAATTTAATAATTGGGATGTTGGCACTGACCATCATGGTGCACAAATCCATGCTAAACGTTGACTTAATATCTTTGTAACTTTCAGATTTATTTGATACTGGTTCTTTTGGATTACATTCAACTTATTTCCTGTGCCTTTTGATATTGCAATGCCATTCAATGCGCTGTTCTTATCACTTTTACCTTTATTTTACACAATTTATAATTAATGTTGTCAATGTTAACATTGAAAATATTAGTTCAACACACCTCAACTATGCGCTGCAACATTACACGCTTGAGAGTCTTATCTAAGGCATTTTACCTTTGCAATGAACCTACAATCAGCACTGATTGAGAACTCACTACGACTGTGTCCTGGCTTTGACTTACTAGAGCAACAGAGTAGAGGATGCATAATTATTTTATATACTAACGTACCTATACCTGTGCTGTGACGTCACATATACTTCGAATTAGGCAACTTCATGCCAGCTTATACGTAGCTGAATTACGAAGCCTAATCATCATCATCATCATCCATACAATAGCCGGGGTTAAGTTCACAGTATGATATGTTATACTTGTACAAGAGCACGGTTGTTCGACTACTTAATCATTCACAGAATAGGAGTGGTAAGCACAATAAGCCTCAGGTTGCAGTGCGAGCCTTTGGATCCCTCCTCCATACAACTTACTTACTTACTGGCTTTTAAGGAGCCCGGAGGTTCATTGCCGCCCGCCATCGGTCCCTATCCTGAGCAAGATTAATCCAGTCTCTATCATCATATCCCACCTCCTTCAAATCCATTTTAATATTGTCCTCCCATCTACGTCTCGGTCTCCCCAAAGGTCTTTTTTCCTCCAATCTCCCAACTAACACTCTATATGCATTTCTGGATTCGCCCATACGTGCTACATGTACTTCCTATCTCAAACGTCTGGATTTAATGTTCCTAATTATGTCAGGTGAAGAATACAATGCGTGCAGTTCTGTGTTGTGTAACTTTCTCCATTCTCCTGTAACTTCATCCCGCTTAGCCCCAAATATTTTCCTAAGAATCTTATTCTCAAACACCCTTAATCTCTGTTTCTCTCTCAAAGTGAGAGTCCAAGTTTCATAGCCATACAGAACAATCGGTAATAAAACTGTTTTATAAATTCTAACTTTCAGATTTTTTGACAGCAGACTGGATGACAAAAGCTTCTCAACCGAATAATAACAGGCATTTCCCATATTTACTCTGCGTTTAATTGCCTCCCGAGAGTCATTTATATTTGACCTACCTACTATTATCTCTTAAAATAATGAATGCTTTTTTCAACATTCTGTATAATTTAAAAAGTTAAATGCAGTCCGTAAATGTAAAGTATAATTCACTTTCATAGTATTATTTTTAAATATAAGAACAGATTACAGTATGAATATACTCTAAGCATGTGTTATAATATAATTGGTAAATAAAAGTTGTATTAAACTGCATGATATAAGAAATAAATAATCTGGTTGTGTATACCTGTTAACAAGTCATTTGTTGACAAGTAAATGTCAATTATACTGCTTAAAACTATCAAAGCCATTCTCCCTTCGGTTTAGCTGTAGTTCTTGTAAATGTCTATGTGATATTAACATACTGGTACATGCATGAAAACTGCATACCAATTCAGCAAAAATTAGTACAACTGTAAAAACAAACCCATGTGTTGTGGGTCCCTATCACCACGGCATAGCACGTCCTCAGGTTGCAGATAGAGGAGACGGCCTCCAGTTATGGAAGGTATTATCGCTGCGTTCTCATGGTTAACATGTCGGCATCATACAATAACGTGCGGTGTGCTTTTAAAACATAATTTTGCCGACCGATTGTTGCTCTGTAGGTTTCACTCTAAGCGTCACGTCACGTCTACTTCCTCGATAAGAATAAGCACTATAGTCGTGTCGCTGTTATTCCAGGCGTGACTCCTCCTCTTTACTTACGTCTTAGGAAGTGAAGGCTCTATAAAGTCTAGGTAGGTAGTATCGTTCGCCATTTTTGTTCTTTCGTTGCCGAGCTACCAGACGAGGAATCTATTTGCCATACTGTTAAACATTATCATGTCGTAGCTCCTATGATAATAAATCAAACGCACTGTAATTCAGCAAATAATTGAGCGGCAAATAACGTCCTCGTGTGCTTTCTGCGAAAGCCAACGAAAGAGCCAAAATGGCGGGCGTTTATATTAAGTATTTATCGAGCCTTAAGAAATGAATAACGTCTTCCTCAGCGAATCACAAGACGCACACGTTTAAATGTAAAAGACCTTCAACACGATTGGCGGCCGGAAACTAGAGCGACAGGACTATAGTTTGTTAAATGGCTATTATTATTATTATTATTATTATTATTATTATTATTATTATTATTATTATTATTATTATCATTATTATTTGAGGGGCTTAGAGCAAAAAGCAGGTAAGTGACAGAAACCTAGTTTTGAGAAAATTACAGTTAAAGTTCTACATGCAATGGAATATTATACACTAGTTTGGTGAAATGATGCCCATATAGCAGCACTGCACAGTGTGATCACTTACCTGATTTTATCCCAAAGAAACATCCTTTTGGGCTATCACAACACGCACTTACCTCATTTTTTTTAATAATGTCACTTACCTGCTTTTTGTTCTAAGCCCCTCATTTCATATACGAGTACGTTGACATTCTTAACTCTTAATAATAACTCTTTAATAATAATTTTTAATCACATACCTTAATGTTCGTCCTCAGCACAAGACATTGCAACCTCGGTTTTAGTCCACGTGGACTAGACAAGTAGGTGTCATTTAATAATGGAAGTAGCTTATTCGTTGCAACATTGAAATTAAGGCGAGTGATTGGAGCGGCGACATAAGAAATTGAAAACAATAATGCAATTAAATTTCAAAGACCTGCCGAATGTTATGCACGAGGCCGCTCAAAGACCAGCCGAATGTTAACCATGAGAGCACGGCGATAATAGCTGCGAATACTCGTATATTGAATAAGCAATTGTGGACAGCTGATAAGGGGTGGTCCTCCAACTTGGGGGTTGGGAAAAGGGCTAACAACCCATCACCGTATAAAACAGCTTGTTACAAATCCATACAATAAGTGACCAATGGTGGGCTTATGTGAGGGCGGCAGTGAACCTCCGGGTTTCTTAAAATCCATTTGTACGTAAGGTTTACACACACAGATAACTTGTTTGATATACTCACATGGAGTCCTTGCGCTTGGCTGCTGGAAGTGTGCGCGGATGCTCATTGTTGAGGTACATTCTAACCCCCTGGGCCATATTAACGAAGTACTCTTCCCAGTTCAAGTTGGAGATATCGAGGTTGAACGTTTCTTTGTCACTTCCTGTCAGTTTTGTCTGAAGTTCTTTGGTATGAGAGTTCTGGAAGCGCCATTCACTGAAGATGAAAGGTGCCAGCCGGCCCAGAGAATTGCTTACATTTGTGTGTAGGCGAACCAAACTGAAAACCCAAAATTTTATGATCACACTATAATAATATATCATAATTTTATTGTATAAATGATCTATTTTTAGAAAATTATGCTGCCTTACTCATGTTCCCATAATCACCTACTTTGTAATAATAATAATAATAATAATAATAATAATAATAATAATGGCTTTATTTAACCTGGCAGAGTTAAGGCCGTAAGGCCTTCTCTTACACTCAACCAGGATTAAAACTTGCTTACACAGTTGAACATAAAACTGGATCGGAATTAAGCAATTACATACTGATACAATTTAGGTACATAATGAGATCAAAAGAGGTAGTTACATAAAATTTACTTCATAAAATAAAAATAAACATAGTGGAATACATATTAATGTTGTTAGAATCAAATACGAATCACATAAAAACAGAAGCCGATAATTCAGTAAAAAAAAATGTACACAGTAAAAATAAAAATAAACACATTACTATACATATTAGTATTAGATTACAATTAAGTAGGATTTACATACCATCTTGTTAAATTTGTTAAACATGTTAAAGAGCAACTACCATAATCATTAAATCTGTCACAAGATTAAAGTTAGACACTTCTGAAATCACTGAAACTTTGCTGAAAGCAAGGTTTACATAACAATAAAATCACCATTCAATTTTTGACAGTAATAGACTATGTAGGAAAAAAAATTCCCGCATAATATATATATATATATATATAATAATAATAATAATTATTATTATTATTATTATTATTATTATTATTATTAGTGATGAATTTGGGCAGCTACAATAGGTAGCAAAATCCTATTATGGAAACAAGCTGGTAGGATTATTATGCTAACCAAATGATGCATCCATTCTAAGTGGATGATCGTTCACCTCTGTGGAGACGTGGACATGAGTCCAGCAGCCAGCTGATTGACTCTGGCTCTTAATAATAATGTAACAAGAGCTCGGATATAATAAACAACTTGTTTTATTTTTTACTTCCATTTGTCAACTAGTTTGTTGTTTTCTAATGCCAGGTGTTTGACAATAAAGTCATTTGACCTCTTGCACTCCAATATTTTTCAAAGATATTATCATGGTCAGCCACTGAAGCACAGATTTTGAGGTGTTCCGAATCCATTTCTTGGTTTGAGTTGCACAATGGGCAGTTAGGGGACTGATATATTCCAATTCTATGCAGGTGTTTGGCCAAACAATCATGGCCTGTTGCCAATCTAAATGCAGGTACAGACGATTTTCGTGGTAAATCGGGAATTAACTGTGGATTTTGATGCAGAGAGTTCCATTTTTTCCCTTGGCATTGTGTTATCAAATTTTGTTTGTTGAAGTCTAAGTATGTAGATATAATAAATCTTTTCACAGAGTAATACGTAGATTTAGTAACAGGTCTGTAAGTAGCAGTGCTGCCCTTCTTTGCTAAAGCATCTGCATTCTCGTTTCTCAGGATTCCACAATGGGATGGTATCCATTGGAATACAATTCTTTTATTGAGTGATATTAATTGAGAGAGCATTTTAGTTATTTCTGCTGTTTGAGTCAACTAGTTTGTTGTTATTTACTTACATTGGCCTTCCTCCAAAAATCCTAGTGACAGTGTCTAGTATGTAGGCAGGGATGAAGTGCACGAAGATAGCAGATATCCTGAACAGCAGCAAGCTGGGCAGCAGCTTGAGGGTAGGGTACCAAACAGCTGACTTCAGCGGGTACTTGTGAAGGTAGCCATTCAATTTGTGCTCCACGGATACCCATCGGAATGGATTTATGGTACTAGAAGTGCAGTGATATACTGGCGTAGTCTGAGGCCTGTAAAAGAATAACAGTCTTAAACCAGAGTCCACATTATCTACATTCAATATTTGGCACTGTGGACAGGAAAGAGGTGTAACATGGAAACACAACCATTCCAATAGTTTGTTATACAGATAATAGCCTACTGTCTTCATTATCACAGGTGAAAGTGACCCGCAGAGACTGGTTACCAGGGTTTCTGAATGCCAATAAGCGGCATGACGACGTCTAGCACCCAGTTGTCATGTTTATCGCAAGAAAAATACACATCATTTGAGAGAATATCTTTACATCAAGAAAAATCTTTATGGCTTCACCAGTAGGATGGATAAACATGAGTACAATACTCGGAATAAAGAAAAACTGGACATACCATTTTGCAGACTATCCAAAGTTAAAAGTAGTCCTTATATCCTGGACTGTAGGATGTGCAACATGTTACCACAGGAAGCACAGGAAGTGTCACTAGACATATTCAAAGTCAAAGTGAAAACATGGCTTCTTAGAAACCCATTCTATTCTGTGCAAGAATATTTTGAATTAGAAAATCAAGCTGTGGATATTTTTTAGGTTTCTTTCTCTGAATTTTATTATTATTTTGTAATATATTTGGAAGTTCTCATAAATTGTTAAGTTAATTCTTGTTTTATTGTATATAAACGGAGCAAATTAAATAATACTAGTGGCTTGTGCAGCAAATGCTGCTGCAAACTAAGTTCGTTAGACGTTCAAATAAAAATTTTTTAGATTTATTTTCAATGAAGAGTACTTGTCTTTTTGATAGTTATTTGCTTCCATAATAATGAAACATACTTCCTCTGAATGGATTTTTTTAGGCCAAATACTTTTTCTTGAACCTATCCAACTTCAGTTTTTGAGTTTCAACGCGAAAACGCAAGTATCAATGTCAGGACGATAGCAGTAGGTATTTCAGGTCATTGTGGATTGTAGGCAGAAGTTAAAAAAATGTCGGGTTTGCTAAGCTTTCGAACAATAGCATTTTCGTATAGCTGCTGCATGTAGAACTTGAAAGGTAGAGCGTAAAATCATTTTATCCTACTAAGAGATCTTGCTGAATGATCTGGAGACTACAAAATTTTCTAGGCCTCTTATTTTATCAGTAAGTAATACCTTTTGATCTTTCCTTAGGAACTGTAATTTTTGCGCTCTCTAAAGCCAGTACTGAAGACAATGACACATATCAATATCTACACTACACCGCCATTAAGTAAATGAAAAAGATCCAACCCCACTGGGTTAATAAGTATAAAAATATTCGATTTTTAATAACAATATTATTATCTTACTTAAGTTTTGTAGTTATATATAGCAGCCACTCAGTAAATTATAGAAATGAAGATCTAAATTAAGATATTCTCTACATTTACTTACATAACCTCAAAACGTTTCACTTTCATGTCATCAATATAGCATCAATATTATGTACAATTAATGAAAAATAGATGCATCATGAAATTAACTATAATAATATTTAATTTTTAATGGTAATAATGTCATCAAACCACCTCAAGTTTCGTAGATTTGAATATCCAATACACAGCTGTACTCAGAAAATTATACACTGCAGAATCAGTTTTTAATAACAAATTGAATTGAGCTCTAAATATGTCGGCAATCCTGCAGGTCATGGCCTTCGTGTAATAGCCTATTGTTTATTGTAGTGTGTGTTTTGTTCTGAAATTCAATCAAGTCGGCTGTGATTCAGTAAAATTAGTTCTCAAAACTGACAACAGATGGATTTTGGAAAATAGGAAAATTATGTTTAAAAATTGACATTTCACTGAAAACTACTACTTTTCCGAAAAACTTTGAGTTCCAAGCTTCAAATTGAGGGGTCATTTATTGAAATCCGTCCAGCCGTTTTCCCGTAATTTCCATTACCAGTTCAAATTATATATATAGATTTGTGATCAGTGTGTTACAATTTTCATCTAGATATTAGCCTATTTTTGATAATCTTGACTCTCAATTGTAAACTCTAAGGAGTATCTGTGATCATTTTGTTTTATGTTTAGTGTTGTAATAGAATATTTTTCATTTTTGCACGATAATTTCACACGTGTAATTTGACAATGTCATTAGCTTTTGCTATAACGACAGCTAATAAATACTATACTATACTATACTATAACCACTCACACTGAATTACTAATTAGCAACTTATTTTATTACTTGGGATTTATATTAAAAAGAACTGAAAAAAATTTGTGCTACTAAATTTTCCAATACTGATTTCTAGTAAAAAGTATTCATTTTTATAAACCGAATTTATCGCATTATATCAGGTGAAACTGGATTCTGGTAGACCCCAAAAATATATTTTCAGTTATGTTCCGATTTACGTGGAACTTGGGAAAGTGTTTGTGATATAAAATACAGATACATTTTCAAGTGTTATTTAAATACCATTTTTGGTGTAACCCGAAATGGCGTTAACTTTCTCCTTGTATATTTGTACATTTATTTTTCTCATCTTCAAATTCTAAATCTAATAATGTATATATAACATGTCCAGGTTTGAATGGATACCGGTAGTTTTTTGTTTAATAAGGATATAACAATTTCTGCTTTGGAAGATCGCAGTTTGAAATAAATTAATATTTACATGTTTCTTTGTTACTGAAGTGGTGGACAAATTATTACAAATTATTAAGCAACTAAAACAATTGATGGTGCAAAATAGAATGTTACTATTATATTCGTGACTAGCCGTACCCATGCGCTCCACTGCACCCGTTAGAAATAAATATAAAGTAATTATATAATTAAAATAGGACATTTGATCCAGGGAACATTCGTGTTTGATAGAAGGATAAATCGTTTATTATGTTACCTAATTTAAATTTAATTAAAAAATTTAAATGCGATCATTTTGATCCAGAGATCACTCATTTGGTCATAAAAATTAGTTTAGGAAATACAGGAAACGAATGTACAGAATAGCCTATCAAGTTTTCTGTGCATAAGAATCTATTTTAATCTTACCTGTCCTCGATTCACTCAGGAGTTACTGTGATAACATTATAGCATAATGTCCATCTAGAGAAACTACACTTTCCAATGGTGAATTAATAATTAATTATACAAATCGGTTAATTTAGCTTTCGATATTACTTCATAGAAACGCAGAAGCATTATCTGTAGGCTATCTTTCATAGCTTTCGATTGTTGCTGTCCAAGGCCCCTTATAGACGAAGTCATTTGTTTTTTAATTCATTACACGGCCTTAGATGGCAGTTATTTTAATTTTAAAACTCATTTATCTCATTAAATATCAGTCCTACCAAAATTTTTCAAAGAATAAAACTTATCGGAAATGATTTTTAAAGCAATTTTTATTATGTAACATTTTTCATAAAAATCAATAATAAGCGAGATATTTCGATTTATTTAATTCAGGCCCCCTTATAACCCCCCTTTTAAATAATGTATTTTGAATGCCATATAGCCTATAATCTAAGTTACGACGAACTTAATTTATATTCCAATTTTCATCGAAATCCGTTCAGTCATTATCGCGTGAAAAGGTAACATACAGACAGACAGACAGACATACAAACAAAAATTTCAAAAAAGCGATTTTCGGTTCAGGGTGGTTAATTATATATGTTAGGACCAATTATTTTTGGAAAATCGAAAATTACCAGAAAAATTTCGGTTACAGATTTATTATTAGTATAGATGAAAAGGTAGATATGTTTTTAATATTTGGAGAGTGCAGAAGAAAAGATTGATAATAATTTACCTACGGAAATATTTAAATATGGAGGAAATTATTTGAAAGTACGATTACTAGAATTACTTAATATTTGTATTAAAATGGAATACTACAATATTATGTTAATGTACTTACGTTAATAAATCTTTAAACCTGACATAAAGAAATTGTCCTCGCTCCACAGCTTGTGAAGTACTCTTTTAACTTATTTCAGTAATGCTCCCAACTTGCTGATACTTGCTCTCAACGTTTTTCAAATAAACTATGTGTAAGTTTAAATTCAAGCTTAATTATCCAATTTATTAATAATAATGTGAATTTATATTAACACACAGCAAGGAAATGATTCCAGTGTAAAAGCCTCACAATGTCCTACTGCATGTAATTGGGAGTAAAATATTTTCTTTAACATTTGTGCACCAGTGGTCCCAATAATGCTTGAGGAACAATGAAAGAATATTACTTTGAAATAATCAGTATTACTACGTAAAATGAAATAATGTGTTCGTTTTTTGTTGTTTCGAAATTACTGCAATATTTATATTTTCTTCAAATACTGTATACAAATCATGTAAATAAATTATCCTTTACAAACGACTGCATTGTGAATTGTAACTGAGTAAGTCTATTGTTTCTTGTGTTACAATTATTGTCAAATACAGACACTGACAATA
This sequence comes from Periplaneta americana, assembly GCF_040183065.1. NCBI lineage: Eukaryota > Metazoa > Arthropoda > Insecta > Blattodea > Blattidae > Periplaneta > Periplaneta americana. The sequence goes on along the minus strand of NC_091131.1, from coordinate 9,136,265 downwards.
ATTGTGTTTTTGTCCTGCTAAGTGTGTTTATAATGACCAAATGTCAATTTAATTGAACACTAGAAGTGCAGAATAGATTCTTGTACATCCCTCTGGCTAAAGGCAGATTCACAATAAACCGGAAACGAGAATCAGAACGAAAACGAAAACAGTGAAATTGTTAAAATGTATACACTTAAATGTGAGCATTCACAATTAACGAAAAGCTTGCCGGAGCCCGGGATCGGGAACGGAGAGTTGGCCAAGTTTCAACTTTGGCATTCACGTTTCCGATCACAGCCCACTAGATTCATTCTATTGCCACCTAAAAGCTATTTTGTCGTCGTATATTTTGTAGCAAGAAGACCGTGACGTATCCTATGCATTATTTTGTTCTGTGCTGTGCATCATGGAGCAAGTTTTATTTGATGAGATTCTAATATTGAAATCCTCACATTTACGATAAGCGGCGTGCCTCATATAAAGATGAGAAAATGAAGGAGAATACGTGGCTTTCAATAGCTGCATCTTTGAACACCGATCGGAAGTGAATCATATTTTATTACTGTATTGGTTGTATTACACACTACATATTCATGCTTCAATTCAATAACTACTGTTTCTTCTCTAATTATTTTACGTTATGGTAGACTTAAAATAGGTTGTGGTAATAAAGATGCATGGGCATATTTATAGTACCGAGCCTAATGAAATGTTTCAGTTGAAATTTCGAAGGTGGTTAACCTGTGTTTATGTTGGCTGTCTTGTACTCATGAGAGAACGCCACTGGTCAATTATACACAAATAACAACAGAATGCGTAATATCGACTTTACATATCGTTATTGACATACATATCGATATGCATAGTCGTCTATGTTCTCGGTTTATTGTGAATCAAAAATGTTCATATTCACGTCCTCTGCTTCTCGTTTTCATTCTGTTCTCGTTCCCGGTTTATTGTGAACCAGCCTTAAGAACTCGTAAGAGCAACACGTGAATGACGCAATCTGCACAGACTGGTATTCCACGCACATACACTGCACATTCAGTGTCTGATTTCTGGCATGCCTGGTACATTGTATATGGTAAAATTTTAATAATGGCCCCTTAAGCCAAAACTAGCTTGGAAACGCCAATATCTTGTCAGTGAACTGCTCGACTTTTAAAGTGTAGAAATTTGTAACAAGTTGAATTCAGAACGTGCCATTTTAACACTTGGACAAACCTTGTTGAGCCAACATGCCATGCAGCCACCATCAGTTCGTTGATGACGATGTCGACGGGAATGTAATCGTAGACGAGGTCCTTGCTAATCGGCAGTCGGCGCACAACACCTTTGGCTGCACCCATAATGAAGCCTGTTGGTCCGTTCTTTGAATTCGTCCAGCCAGGAACTGGTTCTTTCCAGGCACAAGTAACTGCAACATAGCATGACAGCAGGAGAGCTTACTGAGACGTTTCAACTTTGAATGGCAAGCATTTCTTAGCATAACTAAAGGTACGGTCACACGTTGCTACTTTTGCAGCGCTGCAGTACAAAAAACTGCGCTACTCTTGTACTGCGACGTGTGAACAACGGTGCAACCTGAAAAATAGCGGCTGCCGAACCTGCTGCCCGCTACTTTTCCATGCTGCGCGCAGCTTAAAAGTAGCAACATGTGAACAGGGTTCTCAGGGTTGCAGCCGCAGCATTTTTGATATCGGTTTTGTTGAAACTTTTGCTGCGGTTGCAACCAGTGTTATCACCCAAATGTGCCAATGATACTTTTATTGTTTGGATATATTTTAAAGTTAAATGTGATGAAAATAAATTATTTGTAACAGTTATTAAATACACAACACAGTCTGAGCATAATTGCTGACGATATAATTCATTTTTTAAATTTTCCGTAGCGTAGTTCCAAACAGGAGGGTTGCCAACATTGATTACGTGAATATACTGCTCGTTATCATTTAAGTATATAGGCGTTTATAGTAAAAATAATGTCAATTTCTGAATACTAGATACGACAGAAAAGCAAATAATAGATAAGTAAGCTTTCGCATGAGTTTCTTAATAATGCGAACATAACCACAAAATGTATATTGAGAAGTCAACACGGAGATGGGAACCTGCAGCATGACTGCAGCTGCAAAAGTAGCGCCTTGTGTGTGAACAGACTCGCAACCTCCAGTTGCAACTTTTGCAGCACTCGGGTTGCGCAGCACGAAAAGTAGCGTGCAGCACGCTACTTTTGGCTTACGTGTGAACACGACACGCAACTTTTGCAGTTGCAGTACAAAAGTTGCGCTGCAAAAGAAGCGATGTGTTTATGCTACATAAAAGAAATCTGCATCAGAATTGAGAGTGCGCAGGTAAAATTTTTCTCTCCTACATTAAAATTCAACTCTGCTAATTACTACTTTCGTCTTCAAGTCCCGTGAAAGTGGTTCATTTATTGAAGGAAAATTAGTTTTAAAATTTCAAGATTTCAATGTTATTGCCAATTTGATGGCGTTGTTTTAAAATTGATGACTTCCCTGGTATAAGGATGTAACCAACAAAACTGTAATTCGTGTTTCAGGAGAAAGGACAATAATTTCAGGGGCATAATTCATTAGTTATTATGATGTACCGAAGTACATATGATATTTCCGTGCAGAAATTCTGCGCCATCATATGATGAAAGATGAGTGGAACAGAGAAAAATTCTTTCTGGCACCAGGATTTGTCTCCATTCCACTCGTCCTTCATCATATGATGACGCAGAATTTCTGCACGGAAATATCATATGTACTTTGGTACATTGTAATAATTAGGGCTAGGATTTTGATGAAATTATATCTTTTTTCTAGTAAGCCAGAAACATTGCTGCTTTAGTATTTATATGTTATGTGATAAACTGAGTGTTTTAAAACATATTTGTTAGGGCATTTTTTTGCATTTTTTGCCTCTTACAACTCATAAGAGCACTTTTTTGTTTTATTCGGTCATTTTTGCGGTATTTTCATTTAATTTTGGCCATAAATCTCCATTATTAATGTAAAATATTGTTTATTTCCTTTGATATTTTTCAATTAATACCTATTAATTTGTATATTATTTTAATCGTTTTGTACACAAATTTTGCCATTTTAACATAATACACCTCCACGCAATAGGTCAGTCCAACCACCCCTTCAATATAGACTCCTCTATACCTGCTAGTTCCGGATAAGAGTGGCCTTGTGGTAGACTACATGGAACTACATCAGAATTAAAGTGTACTACTTAGAAAAATTATGTAAAATTAAATAAACTTAAATGTTGGTACTAGAATTTAATTTAATTACTAGTCTAAATATTAATATTCCTACTAAGCCAATTATGTAAGATCAATTTTTAGCGCATTTTTAAGGACATTTTTGAAAGATTTTTAGTTCATAAATGCATTGTTTTTAGGACATTCTTTCATGATTTATAGGTCATCAAAATCCTAGCCCTAGTAATAATATATATGCGAAAAATAATAACTTGGTGATTAAAGACGGTGCTTACTCCGTCGGATCCCGGTCACTTAGTCACTCATAACAAGTGCACCTCTGCACACATGAGAACACTGTGCCACTGTCATACATCTATGACGCAGTGCATGAGGCCACTAGAGGGAACCCCAAGAGGTGGAACTTAAACCGAGAGGATTCGATCCGACATTGGGATGGGAATCCGGTGTGGCTTAGTGGATAGAGCATCAGCACGTAGAGCTGACTTAGACTTAAAAATAAAATTTTCATTTTTTAATTGTTTTTTTCGTTATTTTCAACGGTCCATACCCTTAAGTAATGTGTATAAATGGTACTTAGGATAGTTCCTGGCAATCCGTTCCAGAGTATCAACATGTTACAAATAGTGATCATTTACATGAAAGCTGGAGCTGTCCTGAGCAACAAGAGGAAAACTTAATACGAAGTTCCCTGTTATTGTAATTTCCAACAAGACTGGAAGACACTAATGCCTGAAATCTTGTATCATCCGTCACGTTTACTCACTCATGCTCGGTCGGATTATGGCTGATGGCACCTGGCTGACGGCATTAACAACTTCGTGCTCTGCTAGGGCTTTGGTGAAGGTGTACATGTTGGGGTGGTCGTTGAGCATTCTGAAAAAAATGAAGAAACTGTTACTAGCAAGTTTTATTTGCTTCCTGCTAAGCACAATTATTAGTTCCTCTTATGTGTCTCATGCTGTGTATGCTAAGATAAAGATCTGAGATAACAACAATATATTATAGAACAAAGATAAGACAGATTCGCCTAGTCCTTGTGGGAGTTAGGTTTCTAGCATAGTCTTACTGGCTTTTAAGGAACCCGGAGGTTCATTGCCGCCCTCACTTAAGCCCACCATTGCTCCCTATCCTGAGCAAGATTAATCCATTCTCTATCATCATATCCCACCTCCCTCAAATTCATTTTAATATTATCTTCCCATCTACGTCTCGGTCTCCCTAAAGGTCTTTTTCCCTCCGGCCTCCCAACTAACACTCTATATGCATTTCTGGATTCGCCCATATGTGCTACATGCCCTGCCCATCTCATACGTCTGGATTTAATGTTCCTAATTATGTCAGGTGAAGAATACAATGCGTGCAGTTCTGTGTTGTGTAACTTTCTCCATTCTCCTGTAACTTCATCCCTCTTAGCCCCAAATATTTTCCTAAGTACCTTATTTTCAAACACCCTTAACCTATGTTCCTCTCTCAAAGTGAGAGTCCAAGTTTCACAACCATAAAGAACAACCGGTAATATAACTGTTTTATAAATTCTAACTTTCAGAGTTTTTGACAGCAGACTGGATGATAAAAGCTTTTCAACCGAATAACAACAGGCATTTCCCATATTTATTCTGTGTTTAATTTCCTCCCGAGTATCATTTATATTTGTTACTGTTGCTCCAAGATATTTGAACATCTCCACCTCTTGAAAAAATAAATTTCCTATTTTTATATTTCCATTTCGTACAATATTCTCGTCACGAGACATAATCATATACTTTGTCTTTTCGGGATTTACTTCCAACCCATCTCTTTACTTGCTTCCAATAAAATTCCCGTGTTTTCCCTAATCGTTTGTGGATTTTCTCCTAACATATTCACGTCATCTGCATAGACAAGCAGCTGATGAATGTTTTCCATACTGGTAACACAAAAATTCAGGACATTTTGACGTGACAAGTCTATGTAAGCCCATGTCTTTCCATATCTCCAATAATGACAATACAGTGAACTCTGGACTTGCATATTTCGTTCACTATATCCGAAGTGTCTCTCCCCTAACCTTAAATGACAAAAATGAATAAAATGTGAACAAGAAAATAAAATATTTCATCGATTACACTGTATACTGTTACTCACAGTTGATTTACTTGAACTATGCGACCCATGTCTGCTTACGAAAGACCACATGATGCAATGTCACTTTTAATATTCACCTTATCTTCCAAAGAAAACACTATACGCTTCAACATTTTTATACAGTACATTCACTAGTCAGGCAGAAATGACAAATGCTGTTATGGTGTGAATGTGTACTCAGCCTTGGAATTTCCCGGGTCACTTAATGGAAACTGATGGAGTTTGAAAGCCATTGAAATCTTATTTTCATTTATGCTCTGAACATAATGTCCATCCCCTTTTAATAAAAGAGGGCAATTTCATTTTCCGTTAGTTCGATGCTATCCGTCATAATGGAAATGTTTCTGAGAACAAAAGGCAACCCTTTGACGGTGGGGGATTAGAAATAACAGTAGAGTAGAGTGCCTGAGAAAAGAATGTCAACCCTTCGACGGTGGAGTGATGCAAGGTCGTCACACGTTGCCTGGATTTAGAGTACAGCTCATTGTCTAAAAGCCACTAAATCTACCTTTGTACTTTGACTAAAGGAGTAAGAAACGTAGAATGTTGTTCTCAACACATTCTTTCAATTTTATACAAGAAGGTCTGAGTTCAAATAAGAATTTGTCAGGATACAACTCTTGTAAGTTCAATTTTTAAGGTTCACTATAATCAAAGCGAGGGTTCAGCATAAACGGAAATATTAATGTCTGTGAGTATTTTCATATTAGATTCAACAAGATATTTTACTCTGCTCATCCTGATATTTATACTTTTACAAACACGTTAATTGAATTTAAAATATACACATACGTGAAAATTCAGGGGCTATCTACTGCAGCAAAAATTAAAAATAAGGCTCCTTAAAAAAGAAAGAATCTATGGAGAGAAATATAAAAGATTTTACTGAGAAGCATGTATCCCGATTGGAATTCATTAAGCAAACAAAATACCACCTACCAATATACATTATTGGTTAATACGTTAATATTGTAGTAGGAGTATGTTCAAAGCAAATACATGCCATTATAGCTCTGTGTACAATTTACATCCTGTTTTTATTACCTGGGTTGTTTGAGTGTGCAAATTACATATCCAAAATCGGTGTGTGCAAATTACATGTGTGTAAATTACCTTCTTTTAGGCCATATACCTGAAACGTGTGTGCAGTTTACCACCTCCGCCGGTGTTACAATATTACTACACAGCTGCATACTTTCCTTTTACTCTCGCCGCAACCGCGACATTGCGATGACAAAACAATATCGACTTCCAGAAGGTGTTTAAGAACAAACTTCAGAAAAGATTTACGAACAAGTTTTTTAAAAACAAAAATCAACAAACAACGTGCCATTTAAAATTCCAGCATGCAGTCCATTTAAAAATGGCTGCTAATGATCCCCAATTGTGCAAGATGACCAATAAAATAATATATATTGTATTCTACACATATCAAAGAATGGTTAATTAAAATCCTAATTTGATTTTCAATTTGTTCGATGCTAGGTAACTGCCTGCTTATCTCTGTAAAATCTTTGCAGCTGAAAATTCATCCATAGATGGTCACTGAATTTATTCCTTCCTTCAAGGAGACAAACACAACAACAAACCGAAAGGGTAAAGTCCAAAATGAATTTAAAGGGTTCTACGAAGTCTGCAAAAACAGCGCTATCATGTATCGTCAGAACTAGCGTTATCTGCATACATACTTAGAAGTCAGATCATCAAGTGCTTCTTCACTCAGACTTGTTGCAAGGCCGATCACTTTCTCTGCATCTTCTGGCGCAGGGTAAACAACTTCTTCAACCCCTCCCTTCCTATTGCTGTTGACGTATGCGCTCGACACGTGTACGAGTGCCTGAAAAATAAATGACACACAACAACAATTTAATAGTGCAATTTAAAAGTTCCTGTAATGCAATTCATAAATACGTTACTCTGTATATAATGAAGAATAAATGTCGGCAAATGATTTATTCCCATACTAATATGAGTTCTCAAGCATTTGTCAATAAAAGTATAGAAGTAAAACTTTTATACATTTCTGAAGTCATCATATTAAAAGTCGAAGTTGTTCAGAAATAATTGAGTAAAAAAAAAAAATTGAACTGCAACAAAAGTTGCTCAACTTCCTGTTTATGAACCTCTTACAAGGTTAAATTGAGTTGGTATAATAGTCTTGCAACTGGTTCAAGTTAAACTTGGTTTCAATAAAAAAAAAGTTTGATAAAATTATTATCAATTGGGAGCTACGAAACTTCAGGAAAGTTTTTTCTCTATAATACATAAAATTAATCAATCTTCTTAATGTATCCAGCTGTTTGCTGACAACATAAAGTCCACTATAGTCCACTGTAGTCTATTCAGTTGTTTTTCATGAGAAATGAGGGGTATTTTGATCGGTGTTCATTACAGATGCCTGTTGCTAGTAGCCAAAGTTGGGGTGTAGTCAATATATACTGCAGGGCTGTGTCTTCTGCAACTGGCACTGATGATTTTAATTTACTTCTTTTGCGGTTTATGGATGGACAGTATAGAAGAATGTGTTCCAGATCTTCATCATGATTATTACACCACAGACAAGTAGGATTATCAGAAAGGTGAAATCGGTGTAGGTACAATTGAGTGACAATGTGACCTGTTCTGGCTCTTGTTAAAAATGTTTGAACATGTCTGGGCAAGTTTTTGTACATTTCCAGGTCATTTGGTTTCTTTTGTACAGACTGTAACATTTTTCCTTTGTCAGAAGAGAGCCAATTGGTGATCCATAGGTTTGTAAAATGAGACTTTACTGAAGCAAAAGCATTGGATAGAGATATCACTTGAAGAGGTCTTGGTTGCAAGTATGTTGCCTGTTTTGCAATATTATCGACTTTCTCGTTTCCAGGTATACACATAAGCTGCATTACCACCAACGCAGTCCCACTATATTTTTCACTGTTTATATTCATGGAGTCCCTCAGTGTAAAATTCTCCGGAGGTAAAATAGTCCCTCAATCGGATCTCCGGGTAGGGACCGCACTGAGAGGTGCCAAGAATCGTACTAAAGTACTTATTTGGAACATAAAATCAAGAAAAAGATAAATTTCCCAACAAGTAAAAAAAAATCTAATTCATAAAACTAACCTTACACAAGCAATAGAAAACTGAGTATTATCTGATGAATTGTTTATGATTATAAATTGAATTAATCTACTTGATATTAATTGCACAAATTTGTATAGCTTAATGAAAGTATGCTACTTTGTATTGTATATATTTGTATAGTTTTGGCCGATGAATTGTATATGCTTTAAATTGAATAGTAATCTATATAGCTCTACTGATAAATTGTTTGTGTTTGTAATTTGAAGTAGTTTGCATGATATGTATTATCAATTTCTGTATATCACAACTGGTTGAATTGTTTATACCTTAAATTTAATTAAATTGTTTTGTATTATAATATAGCTCAACTTATGAATGATCGTTTGCGTTTGTAAATTTAATAATCTGATTGGCTATGTATTGTATACTTTTAGTAGAGCCATCGATGTAGCTCAGTCGGCAGACTCGCTGGGCTGCTGTTCCGGACTATGTATTGTATACTTTTAGTAGAGCCATCGATGTAGCTCAGTCGGCAGACTCGCTGGGCTGCTGTTCCGGAGCTGCGTTCGGGCTTGGGTTGGATCCCCCTTTGGACTTTGGTTTCTTCCGAGGTTTTCCACAGCCGTGGGACTGAAGCCGGATGGTCTATGGCGAGTCCTTGGCATCAATACCTTTGACTGATTACCCCCTTTGATTTGATTACCTGGTTGGGTTTTTCCGAGGTTTCCCCCACCGAAAAGGCAAATGCCGGGTAATATTTTGGCGAATCCTCGGACCTCATTTCATCTCACTACATCTCGCCAAAATGTAAAAAAAATTGTACAACATTGTAAAAATTGTAGAAAATTACTAAATTGTAAAACTATAAAAATTTGTAAAAATTGTAATTGTAATATTGTAAAATGTTGACATGTTCCACATCTTAAAGCTTCATTGCTCATGTAAGATCTATGGAATAAAATAAATGAATGAATGAATGAATCTGGACCTGATTGAAGATATCAAGGAAAATGACACTCCAGAAGATGTCCTAAAATTGCTAGCATTGGAAACTGTTCATAGTAGATTCCATACGAAAAGAATGGTTCCATATTTTCATTGATGGATCCCTACTGTCCACTCAAAATGAAGCAGGTGCTGGTGCTACGTCAACTTTTCTCGTTTTATAAATCCTTAGGTTATGGAGCTACAAATTTTGATGGAGAAGTTAAAGCCATCTATTCGACACTTCAAAATCTGTTATTTTCAACAAGCCGTATATTCAGTGATGCTAAAGCAGCTAGTACTGCTATAACAACCAGTCAACCTGGTTGGCGAGTTGGTATAGCGCTGGCCTTCTATGCCCAAGGTTGCGGGTTCGATCCCAGGCCAGGTTGATGGCATTTAAGAGTGATTAAATGCGACAGGCTTATGTCAGTAGATTTACTGGCATGTAAAAGAACTCCTGCGGGACAAAATTCCGGCACATCCAGCGACGCTGATATATCCTCTGCAGTTGCGAGCGTCGTTAAATAAAACATAACTTTTTTTATAACAACCAAACTAAAAAATATAACTGACTGTTGGAAAATTATACACCATCTGATGAAGCTTAACAAGAGGTTAGTTTTTCAATGAATACTGACACACTGTAGATTATCTGATAATGAAGCTGTTGACCAACTTGCTAAGAAGGGAAGTAAAATCATACAAAACCCCAGGTCAACTTTATTATTTTCAACATTTAAAATATCAAGACATATATTTCCACGAAATGATGTACCGGTACTGTATAATAAAAGTTGGGAGTGTCTTAGTATACAATAAAATATAATTCCTGAGTTGCATCCTTTTGATAATAGTAAAAAAGAAACATTTTCGAGAACTATAATTTACTTTAGTCTTCATAAATTTATTTTATACGCTGAAACTATTTAACAATTGTAATGTGGGACATTTAACTCAAGTTATTTTCAAAGAGTTAACAAGAGGTTCGTTCCAACAACAGTCAGGAACAGTCCGTAACCATCGTGAGCATGCGCAGTACAGAAAAAGCGTTCCAACACAATCCGAACCGGTCCTGAACCGGAAACATGTACTGCAGTCGGGCGTTCCAACAAGCTTTTGACACGGGTTCGGAACGGTCAAAAATAGTCCGTGGATTGAGGCATGTACGGAAGAGTACGCGAGACGCGCATGCGCATAAGCTCACCAACGTCTCCTGGATACTGAAGAAAGTCATGATCGACTGTTCACATCATTGAGGTTAAAGATGAAAAGTGACAGTGCAGACGAATAATAAAACTAGAGATTTAATTTCAATTTTCGCCAAAAAGAAAGGGAATGGAAATTATTTGCGTATTGAAACAGTTAATTACAATTTCAACATGCAGCTTTGATTAAAAGTATAATAAATAACGTTCATACATTAATAATTAAAAAAGAACTATTTTTAGATGAGAGTCCCCCAGTACACGACATTGAATTATCGGAATTCTTGCCTTCCATATTTTTTTTTGTCATCTTTTTATAGAAAATGATCGAAATTCTATTTTCTGCAATCAGAATTAGCTGCGAAACGATAACAATTAAGCATCCCGTTCTTAGCAAAGATGATCACAGTTATAGCATCTCTGGATTTAGTACATAACGATCCGCGAAAGCGTTCCAACAGCGTCCAGTCCAGTTTCAATCCCACAGCAGATGCTCAACTAGCGCATGCGCATAAGATGGTACAGGAACCGTACATGAACTGATCCATGAACCGCTTGTTGGAACGAACCTAAGATATAACTAAATTGCACACTTTGAAATTCGCTTTTCTCAAACAGTTTACGTTCACATTACTATGGTCTTACAGAATCATTTTAAAAATCTGCCCATACCTAGTGATCTACTGTGTGTAATCTCTTCATAATTTCACAATAGTCAAAATGTAATGTTACATTCGTTGGGATCAAATCTCATCCATTTTCCATTGTGTTTCATAATTAGATTGATACAGTGATAAGGATATACATACCTTGAGATGGGACATTTCTTTGCATAGCTGCACCACTCTCCGTGTCCCCAAGAGGTTGATATTAACTGTCGCCTTGAAAGTAGCCTCAAAATCCAATGTGGCGGCACTGTGGAACACCACATTTACGTTGTCGACTAGCAGTTTTTTGTCTGCGGGGCTCAAACCCAGGTCGTCTTCCCCCACGTCTCCTGCCACAGCCACCAGCTTCTGGAAGACGTCCGACCCTCGCAGCTCTATCAGCTTCTCGTACAGCTGCAACAGCAGGTTCAAAATAAATTGACCAACGTGTAGTTCCTTCCAAAATCATGTTCAGACGAACTCTCATTTGTACAGATAGTAGATTTTCGCAATAGTGATAAATGTGAAATGTACCCAAATGCTGTCAAATAAGTATTTTTTTCTACGATAGTGTGTAAAGTTGCATTTTATCCACTGTTATCAGTGCGTAAAGTGAGCCTCTGAAAAAGTAAATAATCACAATCACAATATACTTTGCATACTTCCACTCGGTAATGAGTTTTGGAATAATATTCTTGGAAATTCCACAGATAGTAACAGTATATTTCTACTACAAAAAGAGTAATTAGAATAATGGTAGGTGCCAAATCTAGGGAATCGTGTAGGACTATTTTCAAAAAACTACAAATAATGCCCATGGCTTGTCAGTATCTCTTTTCATCGTGAAAACTTTGTAACTAATTCAACAGTTCATAGCATAAATACACGTCAAAAAAATGACTTTCATACTCCATCGGCAAGTCTATCGTGCTATCAAAAAGGAGTGCGTTATATGGCAGTAAAAATTTTTATTAGCTCCCTGTCGATATAAAAAATGAAACTCAAAACATAAGATTATTTAGGGTCAAATTAAAGAAGTACCTAATTTCTCACGCCTTCTATTCTGTAGGTGAATTCATGACATTCAATAACGCTTCATGAAATTGATACTAAAACTTTGTGTTGTACTAGTAGACTATATTGTAAATCTCGTCTGTATATATTTCATCTAGACTGTGACTATAAATTAAGACTTTATAATAGTATTAAGTTTTTTGACTTGTTCCATATTCTAGCTGTAAAGCAATGTATGAATACCATGGAATGTTAATAAACACAATACAATACAATCACTGCTATTCATTTTACGCACTGCCAAAGAAAATATAATATTAAATGTACAAACTTCATTCAATAAGAAATTAATGCATTACCTCGATATTTCATGACGCAAATATTACATATGACACAAATAAATAATAAATTTAACATTCATATTTATATTTAGCCCATATTATTCTGAAGTTACATCATTATGTAATACCGGTACAGTACTCATTGCAGTACGATATTACAGCATTCAACTTTTCCTAATCACTTTGTTGATTATATAGCCGGTTTAGACGGCCATGAAATCGTGATCATGAATAAAACAGGCTGCTATTCCATGGATACTTCTTTCTTAATGGTTCTGAGTTTAGACGGCCGTGAAATCGTGATATTAGAATCTCTCCAACTTGAAATGTTTATTTAATGTAAATTTGTGCTTCGCCTCATTCACAAACTTTACACTTGTGCCAGAAAGAAAATCTTTACGAGCTCATACCATAAATAACTAGTATATTTAAAATCATATTAAGTATAATATTCAAGATTGGAATGTCATTGGACTTATGTTTGGTACGCGAGGAACAATTCCCAAATTTACATTGGAGATTCTCAGAAAATTAAAGGTTCCTGAAAAGACTCTTCAGACAACTGCATCAACCATTTTAAAATCTTCATTGAACATCACCAACCACCATCTCTATTCATCTTTATAATATTCAATGTATATTATTTATTTTCAATAAATTTTTATCGTTTTGATAGCTACCAGATCTTGTCGCAGAATATTCTTTTTTAAAATTTCATTATGTATTTTTTTAACATTAATTTACATTTTCTTTTTTGTTCATTTGAATTGATTAGGATGCCGATATTTTAAATCCAAGGTTTGGACAGCTATCATTTCGATTTGATTGACTGTAGTTTTTAAAACCACGATAAAATGCGAAATGTATGCATTCCTGCGAAATAAGAGAAAAATAACATTTTATGATTTTTTTGTAAAAAAAAAACAGGGTCTATCTCAAGGTCCCACAACAGGACGTACGAATAAATGAGCCATTCAGAGCAAAAGTGGTGTAGGTCAAAATTGGGTAATGAAGTTTAAAGTAAAAATTCTGTAAAATACAGCGCAAAGTAACAATTAATATGTCCTTCTTGCTATCCACTGACTACTAATAGTTTAAATAAATTCAATATTAATTGCTACTTTGCGCTGTATTTTACAGAATGTTTACTTTAACCCTCATTACCCATTTTTTACTTACACCACTTCTGCTCTGAACGGCTCAAATAATGATCAGCTTCTATTTCTGGGCCTCTGAAAACTCTGGTATCTAAAACTAGTTATGCTAATTTATTGTTGCATATAACATAATCGATTCTTTAATTTAATCCTCTCGCCTCCCACGTATATTTATGACTGTCTTTATGGTTGAAAAAGGTGTTCATAATTTTTATTTGATTGTACAGTACAAAGTCAAACAAGTTCCATTTCGATTACGGGTCTGTTCACCAAATGTGCCAATATGTTGTTCAACTTTTCAACTGCCTACTCTACTGGGTGTTCAGTTCAAAATGTGTCTTGGCTCGCTGTATGCCGTCATGTGGCTAGCTGATGAGCCTAGAGAATTCAATCTTCCTACACTTCCGCAGCTCAGGTGTATAATCTAAGAGGCAGAGAAGTTGGCTAGCAAGTACGGCGTTCATTCTGAAGAGTACGTTCCGATACGTACGGTAACGCCGGTAGTGGCAGGAATGTGAACTGTTTGGAAATACGTACTGTCGGGATATGGGGAGAGGGTTAAGACGATTACTTACGTATTTGTTGACATTAACTTCGACGGTCAACATGGACACGGAGCATTTGATTTGTGTTGTGGAATGTTACCGTACGCAACCGATGATAACAAATACCCTGCGTACGACTTGCCGGCGCAAAACACAGTTCGAAAGAGGTTATGGTAGCACACAGACCGTACAGACCGCCATCTGTTGCTACGACGTTCAAGTTATACCGTACACGTTCTCAAGTTCAGATTGAAGAACGCCTTAAATAATAGGCAACTTCTCTAACATATAAACTGAAACTCGCTTCAAATCGGTGACCCAACAACAGTGACGTCATGACACACTTTGAACTAAACACCCAGTAGTATTAAAATCTCCCATCACCATGATAAAATCATTCTTATTTACTTTATTCAAAATCTGTTGCAATTTGTCATAACATTTTTCAGTTCTCTCTTCGTAATCTTCTATTGGCGCATAAATCCCAATTATATGAAGTAACCTGTGGACATCTTTAAACGAATTTTTATAATTCTTTCATTCCAAAAGCAATAATCAATTATGGCGATTTGAAATGTTTTATGTATCATTAACATTTATGCATTTAATAATAATAATAATAATAATAATAATAATAATAATAATAATAATAATACGAGTAATAATAAGCTAAATGTGGATGCAAAGTATTATGACATAAAATATTCTATGACCTGATAAATTCGTCCAATCTCCAGTCTATTTCATTTATTCCCCATTCCCTCCGGAAAAATTGTCTGAAATCATTATCATTGAGTGACAGTAATTTACTGAATGTCCCTTCCAAATTAAAATTGCTGACGTCACCAATGGTCAAGTTTATGCTTCAGTAACCTATTCATTTCAAACTTACGGACTGCTAACAAGACTGGCAAGTATTAAAACAGTCAGGTAGCGTTACTTGAATGACGATTTCACTTTCAGTAATCGCTCCTAGGTCTACGAACAGCATTACCAAACAACATAACGAGGCCTTGGAAATAATGACTGCTTTCCTTGGGCGCAGAAGTTCAAGGCCTCGTCCGTGACTTCCAGCACTAACAATCCAAAGTTGTTGTTCTGTCGTATATCAATGAGCCTTACGCTTTGCGATTATAACAATTTTATATTTATAGCCTATAGTACTACCTAGTGAATGAAATTACAATAAATTTTATTTTATTGTTTTTCATTATACATACCCGATTTGTTTTTATTACTAAGTACAGCATAGTGAAGAGACCATTTTTTCTGTTCCCCTGGGGGGACGGGAGTCGAATCCATTGCACTACGACTATTCCACGTACGGAGTGTCTATTCTGTTCAGGATTGGGAAGTTAAGCGTAAAAATTAATTTCTAGACGTAAAAATGTGTAATAATGTAACCAAATTGAATTTGGTATTCCCAAGAAACTAGTTCGATTAATTAAAATGTCTTAGTGAAACTTACAGCAGAGTCCGTATAGGTCAGTTTCTGTCAGATGCTTTTCCAATTCACTGCGGGCTAAAGCAAGGAGATGCACTATCACCTTTACTTTTTAACTTCGCTCTAGAATATGCCATTAGGAAAGTTCAGGATAACACAGAGTTTTTGGAATTGAACGGGTTACATCAGCTGCTTGTCTATGCGGATGACGTGAATATGTTAGGAGAAAATCCACAAACGATTAGGGAAAACACGGGAATTCTAGTTGAAGCAAGTAAAGAGATAGGGTTGGAAGTAAATCTCGAAAAGACTAAGTATATGATTATGTCTCGTGACCAGAATATTGTACGAAATGGAAATATAAAAATTGGAGATTTGTCCTTCGAAGAAGTGGAAAAATTCAAATATCTTGGAGCAACAGTAACAAATATAAATGACACTCGGGAGGAAATTAAACACAGAATAAATACGGGAAATGCCTGTTATTATTCGGTTGAGAAGCTTTTGTCAAAAAATCTGAAAGTTAGAATTTATAAAACAGTTATATTATCGGTTGTTCTGTATGGTTGTGAAACTTGGACTCTCACTTTGAGAGAGGAACAGAGATTAAGGGTGTTTGACAATAAGGTTCTTAGAAAAATATTTGGGACTAAGAGGGATGAAGTTACAGGAGAATGGAGAAAGTTACACAACGCAGAGCTGCACGCATTGTATTCTTCACCTGACATAATTAGGAACGTAAAATCCAGACGTTTGAGATGGGCAGGTCATGTAGCACGTATGGGCAAATCCAGAAATGCATATAGAGTGTTAGTTGGGAGGCCGGAGGAAAAAAGACCTTTGGGGAGGCCGAGACGTAGATGGGAAGATAATATTAAAATGGATTTGAGGGAGGTGGGATATGATAGAGACTGGATTAATCTTGCACAGGATAGGGACCGATGGCGGGCTTATGTGAGGGCGGCAATGAACCTCCGGTTTCTTAAACCCAGTAAGTGAGTAAGTAAAAATGTGTAATTTAAATCATACATGTAAAAAATGTAATCCATTAAAAAAAGTTCACTGGTTCGTGTCGTTATATAACGCATCAGAGACGTAATTCGGTAATACTCGACTATAATATGATTAGCATTATAGTTTCCTGTCTGCATGCTTGTTATATGTTTTTCTTCAAATGGGTACCTAAATAACTGATATTTTCTCACATTAAGGCTGAATATATTCAGTTCGTGAAATAAGATCCATTTCCTTGCTTTGGTCAGTTCTTCACTTAATGATTGCATTTGAATTGCAGATATGAATGGAATGACGATAATGTGGTGACGAAATGGGACTGGCAAAGGAACCGAAAGTCATTACAGTGCCTATTTCTCAATACCTGCTCTGTCCTGAAACATCGCAGGCATCGAAGTCTAGGTCTTCTTGATGAGAGGACATCGTCTAACTGAATGAGGTGTTCCTGTGTCCTATACTCTGTTGATCCAACCCGTCACAACAGTGGATACAGCTCGTAAGTAAAATTGATCTTACATCCAATGGCAAAATGTTAATTAGTAGATGTTGCTAGGTACTGTATAGCTTACTGTTAAGGGGAGAGGATGGTACTTTTTTGGTGAAAATGAGTAAATTTTCAAAAATATGTGGTACCTAAGAGGTTACGTCCATTTTCGGTTTTCCCCTTCAAAATTTTCTAGAGCTCCTTCAGTGGAGCAGCGTAACCCGGAGTGAGACTAGTGGCCAACAGGCTTGGAGCTCACATATTTAGTTTCGTCCGGCCCCCAACCCCTTGCAAGGACGCGTTTGCGTACCTTTTAAATTTGTCCTCCCAATTGTCCTCGTTCGATTTTTCGAAAAAAAAAAAATTCTTTAAAATACTCTGAGATATGTGTGGAATGCATAGCATAACATTTTGTGGGTATTTGTGCCCTTATCGGATGTTGAGTCGCCATTTTTAAACTTCCTCCGTTATGGATTTTTAAATCACTCGCCCACTTTTATTGTTGTTTCCGGGAAATTAAATTTTCAAAAAAAATTGTTTTTTCTTTAAAATACCCTTTTATATGTATGTAATGCATAGCGTAACATTTTGTGGGTATTTGTGCCCTTATCGGATGTTGAGTCGCTATTCTTAAACTTCCTGTGTTATGGATTTTTAAATCACTCGCCCACTTTTATTGTTGTTTCCGGTAAATTAAATTTTCAAAAAAATTTGTTTTTTTTTTTCTTTAAAATACCCTTTTATATGTGTGGAATGCATAGCATAACATTTTGTGGGTATTTGTGCCCTTATCGGATGTTGAGTCGCCATTTTTAAACTTCCTGCGTTATGGATTTTTAAATCACTCGCCCACTTTTATTGTTGTTTCCGGGAAATTAAATTTTCAAAAAAAATTGTTTTTTCTTTAAAATACTCTTTGATATGTGTGGAATGCATTGCATAACATTTTGTGGGTATTTGTGCCCTTATCGGATGTTGAGTCGCCATTTTTAAACTTCCTGCGTTATGGATTTTTTAATCACTCGCCCACTTTTATTGTTGTTTCCGGTAAATTAAATTTTCAAAAAAAATTGTTTTTTTTTTCTTTAAAATACCCTTTTATATGTGTGGAATGCATTGCATAACATTTTGTGGGTATTTGTGCCCTTATCGGATGTTGAGTCGCCATTTTTAAACTTCCTCCGTTATGGATTTTTAAATCACTCGCCCACTTTTATTGTTGTTTCCGGTAAGTTAAATTTTCAAAATTTTTTTTTTCTTTATAATACTCTTTGATATGTGTGGAATGCATTTCATAACATTTTGTGGGTATTTGTGCCCTTATCGCATGTTGAGTCGCCATTTTTAAACTTCCTGCGTTATGGATTTTTTAATCACTCGCCCACTTTTATTGTTGTTTCCGGTAAATTAAATTTAAAAAAAAAATTGTTTTTTCTTTAAAATACACTTTGATATGTGTGGAATGCATTGCATAACATTTTGTGGGTATTTGTGCCCTTATCGGATGTTGAGACGTCATTTTTAAACTTCCTGCGCTACGGATTTTTAAATCACACGCCCGCTTTTATCGGTTTCCAGTAACTTCACTTTTTTTTGCTACATTGCCAGACAAAAATGGATATAATTTCTGAACTATTAAAGGTACATGCAAGAAATTTAGAACACACATTCTTTAGACTATTTAGGAAACTTTTCTCTGTAACAGAATTTTGTTAATTTATTTCATTTTAAAAATATGTCCGTTTGTTTGCAAGAAAGGAAATCAGAAAATTGTTATTAAATTTTAATTGTTTATTTTACAAACGTAGGGACTAATATCAAAATTCTGTTACAGACAGTTTGTAGAACATGCTTTTGCAAATACATTGCAAAAAACTGTTTGAATCTATCTTTAAAAACGGTTTAGATATATCGGTTTTAGTACAATCCTGCATGGGGTACATTTTTTTTTTTTTCAAATTTGGGCCCCGATATATATTTTTTTTTTTTTTTCAAAATATTTATATTTGGTTGAGTTGCCACAGCTATGAGCTCTCTACATACAAAATATTAATATTTTACACCAAATAGGAAAAAAAGTTTTAAAAAATACCATCCTCTCCTTAAGGGGGGATTCCACTGCACTAGACTGAAAAAAAATTAACCAATTTTAGCCATATTATTAGTGTTAATTAGGGTGGTTAAAAAGAAAGATACTAGAATTCAACAACGAATGAGAAAGCAAGACAAACAGGTCCCGTAAAGCTGAAAACCCTCACGACACTACGACGTTGATGCGAAGACTCCTTGTGAGTGAATCAAGCGAACTTTCAAGACATCGGGAGTGGTCAACTCTCGAACGTCAAGCAGATTTGAATCGCCACAGTTGTTTATACCAGACTGAACTTGTATATATTTTGACAACTGTTTAAACAATCTAGCCTATTTGAAACATCATCTCTACCTTTCAGTCGACCTGGTTGGCGAGTTGGTATAGCGCTGGCCTTCTATGCCCAAGGTTGCGGGTTCGATCCCGGGCGAGGTCGATGGCATTTAAGTGTGCTTAAATGCGACAGGCTCATGTCAGTAGATTTACTGGCATGTAAAAGAACTCCTGCAGGACAAAATTCCGGCACATCCGGCGACGCTGATATAACCTCTGCAGTTGCGAGCGTCGTTAAATAAAACATAACGTCTCTACTTTTCAGTGTATAATAATCCGTTCCCGAATCTTTATTTAATTACTAGGCCCTTACTAAAAGTCTAGGATTTTTTTTTTTCGTTTGTTTGAGATCAAGTGTACCATTTCAAGTAAAAAAATATTAACGGTTTATTTAACGTTATGTTTTATGTTTCTTAAAAATGCAAATTTATTTGAGATTTTTTTTTTCTATTATATTACTATAGGTAATATTCGATAATAGAACCAGAACATTTTGATAACTATGATACTGTTTTGTTTTCTATTTTTGTGTGAATTAAACATCTCTAATATTATTTATTTCAATGATGTATGTTATTCAAAGTTACGAAATCTTTCCGACCAAATGCTATTTCGAGAATGATGAGCGAGACTCGAAGCGCACGAGAGTTACGAGACGAGACTCGAAAGACAAATGCAACGAACACAACGAGCGAGAGCGGCAGTTAATTTTGTTCATCTCTGATACCCACTTACTTACAAATGGTTTTTAAGGAATCCGCACGTTCATTGCCGCCATCACATAAGCCCGCCATCGGTCTCTACACTGAGCAAGATTAATCCAGTCCCTAGCATCATATCCCACCTTCCTCAAATCCATTTTAATATTATCCTCTTATCTATGTCTCGGTTTCCCCAAAAGTCTTTTTCTCTCCGGCCTCCCAACTAACACACTATTGAAGACTTTTTTCCTGAAATTAAATCACCAGGTTGCCCCATAAGTTAGAAGTAAATGCTCTTTTGATACGGTATGTATACCCAATGGATTGATATCAGTTTTTACGTATTACATAATATATTATCTAATCTAATCTACCGGATTCTTGGTGAGTTCTTCTACTCTGGTCGCAATCTCCTTTCCCTTCTTGGGTCGGACAAGCAAGTAGATGTTCCCCGCATCTGGACACACCCGCAGGATCTTCTCGATGAGCGCCATGCCCAGAAAGCCAGTCGCCCCCGTTATGAAGATGTTGGCCCCTTTGAAGAAGTCCCGCACCGCACTGCTGCTGCTGTCTGCATCCGCCATCTCTGCCTGGCTGCAACAAAAATGTTTTAACGAATTCAGTAATAAATATTGGTGATAGTCGTCAGCACCATTGGAAAAATTCCTGTTAGAAATACAAGAAAATATTAGCAGAACGAAAAGTTGCATTTATTCGGATCCAATTTCTGCACATTTAAAAGATAAAACTGAAATTCTCTCATTCTCTCGTTAAGAAAAAAGAGCATTCAATATTCTGAAACATAGTATTTATCGAAACAAGACAAAATATCTAATACACATGGGTCCTATTATTACGAGGTATTTCTGATCTGTTATGAGCATTAATTACGCATTTGTGAACCACTGAAATAACATCTTAAAAGCCATCAACATCACCGTCTTTCATGGATTTAGGTTTCATTGCCTGTTTCCACATCAAGAGAGCGCGTCTCACCATCTTGTCAATAGGAGGCCAATATTTTTGTTTCTAGATTATAGGTTCTATTGAAGTATCATATTCGGAATTCTTTCCTCGTGCATCCTTTAGATCTGGTTATGCCAATTTTATTTAATTTTGATTCTTCTGTCTGTGAGATTAACGTTTGAGAAAATAAACGATATCATTCTCGACATGATAAAGACTGAATTCTTGCGAAAGACGTAAAAATCATGATGAGAAAGTATGTGTCAGTACTTTACCCCTTCATACTTACAAATTACCACTGAAGTAGGCCTACTAGTACTTGTAACTTACTAGTGAATTTTCAATTAGTATTCTGTACCAATGAAAGAAGACTAATGCATACATGTACTAATGAAATTTAAATATATTTATTTAATAATATTGAGTTATATTTTGAGAAATATGTTCTCTAAAATATCTCTCCTTGTTTCTATTTCTTAAAAAAAAAATCATTTCCTTTGATTCCATTTCAATAACTTTGCAGTGTTTGTAATTCCGCAACAATTAAGTTTGGGGGTGAAGATCGTTATTAGTGGCATCTGTTGGCTAATATGGGAAACTATCAAGGAGCATTATGCGGTGATCGTGGAAGAACATGATGATGATAAGTAAATTTTTCATTATTAAAGAAGTAAACTAAAATAAATAACACACCGCCGTCTGGATCCCCTCGCCTAGAACGACGAGACGCTAGGCGAGGAGATCCAGACGGCGGTGAAATAACATTACAGAGTTACGAAATTCGTAGAATCTATGAATCTTTGCTGTATAACCTACCATAAAATACATTACGATTAAATAGACAAACATAACCTAATTCGATGAATGAAATACGAAGATAACCAGATGCTTCATGTTATGACCTAGTATGTTTATGTATATGACGTCACTAATAGTGATTCATTGGTAATGTACAACACACTTTAATAATTCTTACATACAACTCCATGCTTTACAACATCTTTCATAGGTAATGTTTAATGTACAGCACCATACCTTTGTGGAATAAGCCTCTGGGCAATGATCCTCTTTATAAGTTAAATTGTACAACAATTTTGCTCCGAAAATCTACTTACGACTTTAAGGTTTGCGTCCTTCTTTCGAATAAACACTCGAGATTTCTGTGTAGGTCAGCGGCACAACTTAGGCTTTAGTTACGTAACGTGAAGAGTCATCACCGGCAATTAACATGGCCTACCTCGTTACTGCATGAGACTCGCAAACCAAATTGCTTCCTCTCGTAAAGGAGCCCACTTGTGTTGCAGTGAATTGTTCGCATGAGAAATCGCATGCATGAATCGGAGGAATTCCTTACGAATGACCCTCGTATTGGGATACGAAGCCCAGCCTGCTGCCGTGGCCTTCATTTCTGTTGAC
The DNA here is from genome assembly GCF_040183065.1 of Periplaneta americana. NCBI lineage: Eukaryota > Metazoa > Arthropoda > Insecta > Blattodea > Blattidae > Periplaneta > Periplaneta americana. The sequence continues at coordinate 9,113,506 of NC_091131.1, read as the reverse complement.
TATTAACTCCGCTTACTTCGCAATATTTTAGGTGCGCTCACTAAAAACGAGATTTCTACAAATAAAGATCTTGTGTAGTGCTTGAACGCTTGCAGTTAGGGTCACAAGAAAACGGAAACTTGATTTTATGTAAATGAAGCTATAAGAAGTCTAAAGTAGAGTTTGTCAAGCATTTCTAACCCGCCAGATATTAATACTGAGAGTCTGTTTCGTCAACACAATGTTAAAAATGCACTTAACACGTTGTTTGTTAACACACGCTAAAATTTTAATAATTGTGTTAACATTCTTTTCAGTCGTCTTGACTATACATATTGTTTACACACTTTTACCACTTTACATCACTTAGGTATACAGTTATAATATACTAATAATTATAACGTGCATAATTTCCGGATAAATTGACTAGTAGACTCTAAACACGAACAAAATCCGATTAACAGTTAGAGAGAAATCGCTATACACAAAAAGACAGACAAATAAGACGACATGCCAAAAGTTTCGAGATCAGGGATACTCAAAACGTATATTTCCATGGAAACTTCGAAATAACAAGAGACTAAAGAGAGAGAGTGAGGGAAATAACTCGTCCGGCCTTAATTAAGGATGACCACGAGGATCCGGAAATTAATAGCAAACAAATATAATTAATTAAATGTGAATATTGTTATAAAAATAAAATGTAATAATTAAGCACTGTTGATTATCAATTAAAAAATAAAATCTTAGAAGATGACTATAAAATTATACTTATAAATAAAAGATTTTATTTAAAATTAGCATATCCTTAATTAAGGCCTTCTGAGTGGTATAAATGAAACTGTATAATCTGCAGGGAATCTTTAAGAATTTGCGAGATGATTTTTTTGAATTTCAAAAGATGATATTGATAATTGTTTTAAAAAATTATATGTAAATTCTGGTAAAGAACTCCGAGCACCAAAAAATAAACCTGTCACTGACCAATTGAAGAGAGGGACGTTATACTTGGCACTAAGGTAGGGAATACAAGGTTCATAAATGGCCCTTGGTAAAAGTGTCTTCCTTCTATTTTTAGAGATGAAGTCTGTATTAAAAACGTAGTTTCACATAGTTTCTGTTGGTCAGCATGCTGGCTTACAGATCAGGAGGTCCCGGGTTCGATTCCCGGGCTTGGCTCTCGGTGAATTTTTCTTGAAGAACAAGAATTCCCTGGGTGTCTAGAGTCTGGAAATTTATGTGATTGTGAGTGTCCCAGGTTAATATTAATTAACCAATCATCACAAATATAAAAATACATCAGGACTGTCGCTGGGCAGTAACCTGAACACACGTTTCAGCGTCACGTTGTTGACAAGTAACTCCATCTGTTAACGTAACCTAAAGCATCTAATAGATGCTATAGAGTTACCAACAACGAAAAAAAAAAAAAAAAAAAAAAAAACGTAAAATTCGATGGTGTTTGAGTAAAAGAAGATAAGTCATAAAAATGAGTTTTCAGATAAATGAAAATTTAACTTAGAACCCTCATAGCAAATAATTTTCTACACAAATAAAACACATCAAATACTATCATTCTTTTGTTTTTTGCACACCCACTTGTAGAATTTAGCTTGTGTATTCACCTGGGCAACGAACTCCATTTGCACAAAAATTTACTTAGGTAATCCCCATTACCCGAACACCATCGAATTGGTCTTTGAGAGAAGGTTGATCGCTTAATAGGGGAAGATATTTTTACACAAATAATGAGTTAAACTATTGTATGCATATAAAATAAAATAACTAGGAATGTATTGTTAATTATAATACAATTTTATCGTGTAACTCATTTTCGCTTTAAAAATCATAAACTGAACTCTGCGTCATTTTATTGCATCTTTCTTTTTTATGTGAAATTATTTCATTCTCTAAACCAGCGGTCGTCAGCACAGAACACCCTGGGACTAGCGTCCCTTACCCGTGGAGAACACACTGCACTATGGTGCAATCGTAGCTGCTAGCGGATATGCTCTCTACCTCTTCCTGCTGCACGACGGGGCACACGGGACGACTCCGCTTACCCTTTATCCATTTCAGCGAGTGCTGACGACCACTGCGCTAAACTATCCTTCTCCAATCGCATAGTCTTTCAAAGGAAATTTACTCTGTTATAATTTTTCCCTTCGATTTTAACTGAATCAATCTGAGTTTTGCCATAATTAATTTTTTCCGCTAATTTCCTTCCATGTAAACCACTTTCACTTTCACGAATCATCATCCTGAAATTAATAACATTATTTACGGTTCATTCTCTATATCATGTCGTAATTCGAGGTTCTTTTGTTTTATTGATGAATTACTTGTCAATAAGTTTGTGCGAGATCGTGCGTATTTGCTTGCTTTCCGCACAGAACCAATACGCGGTAAGTGTGAAATACCACATTCAGTATTCCCAACGTAACACACACAACAATTTCCCTCTTCTTACCGCTTAAGCGCGACATTCATTTTACTGCTTTAGGCTTTTAACATATTATTTTTAGAGACGTTTAACATAGTAATAATTACAAATTGGAAACTTACCACTGCAATTTCACCTAAATTGCACTGTTAATTATTGTTTTTAAATAACTGCAAAAATTAAGTAAAAGTCTACTACTCCACGAAACTTATTGCATTCCTGATACAAGTAACATTAAGGAAGCCGTGAAAAAATCAACAAGATTCCAGATGCCGATGTTATTACTGCAATATGTTATATAAATAATATTGTTAAAATATTAAAATGAAAAATAAATCATTACATAACCTTACCGTTTGTTTTAAGTTCGCATTTATAGACTGGGGGGGGGGGGGAGACAGAAGTATATCACGGCCTGCTGGAGTATAGTAAACACAAAAAAAAACATTTTATAGCAACAATGTTGAAGAAAGATATTTTGGTTTTCCGAAGTTGCCGTCATTCAACAGAAACCAACATGGAGATTTCATTGCAACTAATTAGAAATTCGTCTTTCAGGTATTCAATAAACAATATTCGCACAAAATAATGTACCGATACACGAGCGGTATGTTTGTTTTCATGTTCTCGGAAATTAAAAATGTTCAACTACGTTTCGCTTTTTCAATCTTTTCCTCGACCATGAAAACGTCAACATACCGCTCTTGTAACGTATATTACTATTATTTCAATCGGTAATCATGTATGGAATTATAGGATGGGGTAGCTCATTTAAATCCAATTTTAATCCACTTTATTTATTACAGAAGAAAATAATTAAAATATGTCTTCATAAACCTATTGATTTTCCATCTCAAAATTTGTTTCTAGACTTTAATGTACAGTTACCCTTAAAAAGAATGAGACGATTCTTGGTTGTCGGAAGTTAAAGTTCTACAGCGCGGTTCACTCGATATCGACGTATAACGATAAGTACCATAACATATAGAACAAGAATTGTTACAAGGACCACAACAAGGACAAGGACCAGAATAAGGATCACGAAAAAGACAGGCATTTAAGGCCACGATTTCACGACATAGCTCGGGTAACAAAATATCATTGCTTCACTGTACCGAATGGCAAATGCCTGCTATCGGATCTACATTCTGGACTGGGGCTTTCACTGTCTTGTCTCGTTAGCTCATATAGTAGCGTGTAGGTTCCACCGTATAACCGAAACGTTTCGTGTTCGATCCCAGGTAAAATTATTTTTTTTATTGAGGTGTAATTAATTTGTTCAGAGTTCCTCGACTGTATAATTTGTCGAAAAATATGGAATAATTTATGCCCAATTTTTTGGTCTACACCAACATACAGGCTGAAGTAGCACAGCCATTGATCCTCATGTTCTTAAATACTACAAGAAGTATAGCGTAATTTATCAAAAATTATGAAAGAGGGAAATATAATACATTTGAATAGAAAAGTACAAAATTCAGATAATGCAACTAAAGCTATTCGGAATATTATTAAAGTTAAACTTGTAGATATTCTAAGAAAGAAAATATTTTTTCATTAAAACCAGTGATTATAAACTAGAGGATCCCAAATCTACTGCAAATTCTTCTAATGTCTTATAGTATATAGTACATAAATATTATTGACAACTTAAACATTCAAGATATTGCAAAAGATACTGCAATTGGTTACTCAACAGATGCATTTAATAATTAGTATTAATATATGTAATTAGTCAATAACTGCAACAGTGCTTTTTCATTCAATCATAACATGAATAAAATTGAATGAACATTAAATTAAACACTATTGCAAACACGTAGATAAAATAGTTACAATCAACTGAAGGGGTGAGAATGAAATAATCCAAAGCCACACTTTTAACAAAAATTGTTTTGTGGAGTGCATTTCTTACACATATGGGAAAGCTACTAATAAAATATTGTAATAACTACTCAACAAATGACATAACCTAAGGACTCTAAACCTTTGTAAAAGTTTGTCTGTGTGACTTAGGAATATTTTTTTAATTTCATTTTAATTGTTAGTTTTTAATATATATGCATTTACATTGTATGTGTGTATGTACAAATGCATTCATTAGATTAACGTTCACAATATTATAACTTGTAATTTTGTATTGTCTGTGATAATTAACACTTAATCTGAGTACTTTGTAAAACTCTATTTCAACGTTATTTAGACAAAAAAAATCGTTGTATAGACGAGGAATCGAACTCGCACTCTTCTACACAAGACGCAGAAGTCTTAGCGTCTGAGCTATTGAAACGACACGAAAGCTTTCCTTTCTGTGTGGAGTGTCGATCTAGTCATGAAGGTCCATTGTCGATTTAACTACACGATTTATGTATATATTTATCTTTTATTTACGTAATATTATCATATTTTTTGCAGTTTTTGAAGTGAATTTCGGAACGATGCTCATAACAAACCAAATAGCCTGAATTTAAGTAACTCAATGTTCGTTATCGTGTGTATCAGTGCTCTGGTCTCCGATCATGCGCAGTGTCTTACATCTGAGACTTAGGAATTTTCAATCGTCTCATCCTTTTCTAGGGAAACTGTACTTAACGTAAAACAGATTTATTATATTGTATTAATAAAATTCATACATAAAAATCGAAATAATTTTGAATTGTATTCTCATAGTTATGAAACAAAAGGTATGAATTCTTTAAGATTGTTTGAACCAAAATGCAACACTGTTACAGTATTTAATCATAATAGTAATTTAGGCCCAATAATATATAACAAATTTATATTTAAATATCCTAATCTTGTCAATTCTAATAGTTCTAGTATTAAATTAAAAAAGTTATGTATGGATTTTATAAAAATTGAAAAACTGTAAATTTAAATTTATGTACTATAATTGCACGGTAGACATAAGACAAATTGTATTGTATAATTATTAATTTCAATTCAGGAATCCGTCCCTGAGCACGAGTTCTACTCTTTCAGGGGCGAGCTAAAGTTTTTCTGTATATATTATATTTTATGTTACAATTATTAGCAAAATCTATACTAATAATAAATCTTTAGCCGAAATTTTCCTGGTAATTTTCGATTTTCCAAAAATAATTGGTCCTAACATATATAATTAATCACCCTGAAACCGAAAATCGCTTTTTTGAAATTTTTGTTTGTATGTCTGTCTGTCTGTCTGTATGTTTGTTACCTTTTCACGCGATAATGGCTGAACGAATTTCGATGAAAATTGGAATATAAATTAAGTTCGTTGTAACTTAGATTTTAGGCTATATGGAATTCAAAATACATTATTTAAAAGGGCGGTTATAAGGGGGCCTGAATTAAATAAATCAAATTTTTCTCGCTTATTATTCATTTTTGTGAGAAATGTTACATAACAAAAGTTTCTTTAAAAGTAATTTCCGATACGTTTTATTCCTTGAAAAAATTTGATAGGAGTGATATTTAATGAGATAAATGAGTTTTAAAAGTAAAATAACTGCCATCTAAGGCCGTGTAATGAATTAAAAAACAAATGAATTCGTCTATAAGGGGCCTTGGACAACAACAATCGAAAGCTACGAAACATACGGTAGCCTACAGAGAATGTTTCTGTCTTTGTATGAAGTAATATCGGAAGCTAAATTAACCGATTTGTATAATTAATTATTAATTCGCCATTGGAAAGTGTAGTTTCTCTAGATGGACATAATGCTATAATGTTATTACAGTAACTTCTGAGTGAATCGAGGACAAGTAAGATTAAAATAGCTTCTTATGCACAGAAAACTTGATAGGCTATTCTGTACATTCGTTTCCTGTATTTCCTAAAATAATTTTTATGACCAAATGAGTGGTCTCTGGATCAAAATGATCGCGTTTTAATTACGCAAATACAATTTAAATTAAGTAACATAATAAACGATTTATCCTTCTATCAAACACGAATGTTCCCTGGATCAAATGTCCTATTTTAATTATGTAATTACTTTATATTTATTTCTAACGGGTGCAGCGGAGCTCACGGGTACGGCTAGTAATAAATAAATAAATAAATAAATAAATTGTGCCCCTATTTAGATAATATTGGCAGTGTAACTGCTTGCCCGCAATGCTAACCTCGATCGCAAGTCCTTGATATTGTACAGTTTTTTTTCTCCACTGCTCACATGAACGTCTGCAAATTGTGACGTAATACAGCTCTTACCTTGTCAGCATTAAAAAGCAAATCTCACTAAACATTCTTTTTTATTATTTAAGAGTAAAACAACGACTGTAGAGGCAGTGTCAGTGGCAAGAATAAAATTTGCTATTGACTTACTCCTCAAGGCACATGCGTTCGCGACTTCCTCATTCGATGTACTGTCTTCGCGCTACGAGTTGGCGCGGGGAGTAGGTAGGCGGGACGGGGGAACTTCACGCTACACTCTGACCTGAAAACTTCATCCACTTACTTGGCTACACGGGAACGGAGTCAGACATAAAAGATTCCGCATCTTCCGTGTTGTCGCTATGACTATCATTATCACATTTTTCAAAATTGCTGGAGTATGATCTGTCCATGATAATCGTCTTTTTATGTTCCAGCCGTGTATATTAACTCGAATCTCTCAACAAAGCCATTAGCCCCACCGCCCCCATCCTGATGGACAACAATGAGCGTTCTGGATACATTTGTGGTAGTCAAAACTCCCGTAACATTTTTATTGTGCCAGCACTTGGGAAACGTCAAATTGGTAGGCCTATCTATCCGCATCTCGTCCAGATACAAAATCGGTTTTTCCACTTTCCTAAGCTTTCATATTTGCTGTAGATATCTTCACCTATTCTAATTTACAGTGTTTTCCTCAATTTGTTTTTCTGCACACTTCTTCCACCTGAAATCCTTTTTCTTCAGTATTCGTCTTGATGTTGACTTTCATTTCAAATCAATTTTCTCTTGTAAAAGGGTAGAAGTTTGTTGCAGCTTGGTACTATTTTTTCACTTGTTATTTAACGACACTGTAATAATTACTAGCTTCTTCAGTGTCGATTGAATTGATGATGGCGAGATGGTATTTGGCGAAATGAAACCAAGGATTCGCCATAGATTACCTGACATTCGCCTTCCGCTTGGGAAAACCTCGGAAAAAACCCAACCAGGTAGTCAGCGCAAGCGGGAATCGAACTTACTCCCGAGCGCAACTGCAGATCAGCAGGCAAACGCGCTACCTCCTGAGCTACGACGGTGGCCCTCTTTCTTTTTCAAATAAAAATTCTCAATTATATCTTTTTTGTCAATCTCCGATCAAAGTCATCTACATTTGCGTATCGGTAGTCTGGACGTTTCCGTTTTTTTTCTCCCTCAGGTGCAAAGGCACTATTGTTCTTTTTCTTCATCACAGAATTATTTTGCACTTCTAATAATATTCCTTTCTTCGCTATAGATTGTCAATCCTAGTTTCCTCTAAACTAAAGCAATACAAAGATTTGCGGTATACTGAAAACAATTGTCTTGTTGAAACTAATAAAACACTACAGTAAAAACCCCGCTATTATTTTCACAAAGTCGCAAAGACTCATAGACACGTGCAGTAGATGTTTGTGGAACAGGAATATTGCAGTGAACAGCGCGGTGCGCATGCGCGACTGTTTCCCCTCCGCCCCGTCTAAGTACTTCAGGCGTCTTCTCCTGGCGTGACAACAGTAGTAGTTCCTAGTTATTGATTCTTTTCTGCTCTGTGACAATAGGCGTTTCCTGGCGGTCATACACGGTCGTTACTTTGTCAGATGTTACGTTGAACTGGAGTGGGGACACGTGTTGTCAATTCAGCGGTTTTCCCGCTAAATCTAGCTTTTTTGGATAACCGACTCGCGGGTAAAATTATATTATCCCGCTTAGCGGAAATACTAGCGGTTTTTAATCTTTACAGTTTCTGAAATGAAATTCATATTAGCATTATAAGGGGCTTTCATAATTACATTTAATTCGTTCAGTGTTAGTTTTGTGAAATAATGGATGTGTTAATGTAGTGATAATTCCATATTATACAGACGTGGACAAATTATTAGACAAAATTAATTATATGTGCAACGAAGCTGTATTTATCGGCAGAAATAATGAACAAAAATGTATTTTGCACAGAAATAACGAACAGAAAATTGAGTCTGGCAGTTACTAATATTTTGTGAACATTCCCTTATTCTTTATTAACACGTTGATTTTGTCAGGGATGCTGAAACCAAAATTTGACACTTTCTTTGAATATCAGCATCATTTAGCCAGATATCAGACATTGCTTAAATGAGTCCAAGTTTTGTAGTAAGCCTCTTTTTGTTCACTTTCGTGTACAGTATAGATCACAGATTTTCAATTTCGTTCATGCCCGGTCTTCTTGCAGGCCATGGGAGAACAGACTATTGAATATCTTCTGCAGTATATAATTAAAACACCAGTAGTACCAACACAGCCAGATAAAATATACTTAACCATTGGAAAAATATACCAGAAGATGTAAACAATCACATTTACAATAATAGAGACTCTGTGAATTATACTGATAGTTGATATGACGAATTATATTATGTTTCCAAGAAAAACGTTTTAGTCTAATAATTTGTCCACGTCTGTATATGTTACCGTTAAAACCCGAAATCCGTCAGAACCAGTTTCAACTAGTAAAAACTACATGAAAGAGTAATGGAACGGAGAAAAATACTCTCCGGAGCCGGGATTTGAACCCGGGTTTTCAGCTCTACGTGCTGACGCTTTATCCACTAAGCCACACCGGATTCCACCCCGGCGTCGGAAGAATCGTCTCGGTTTTAAGTTCCAACTCTTGGGTTCCCTCTAGTGGCCGCCCTCCACTACGTCATAGATGTCTATGAACCTAGGACCGAAGTCCACACATGTGCTGAGGTGCACTCGTAATGAGTGACTAGTTGGCCGGGATCCGACGGAATAAGCGCAGTCTTAAATCATGAAGTAATTTACGTATATCATATATATTATTATAATGTACCGAAGTACATATGATATTTCCATGCAGATATTCTGCGTTATCATACGATGAAAGAGAAATGGAACGGAGAAAAATTCTCTCCGGCGCCGGGATTTGAACCCTATGACGTAGTGCAGAGGGCGGCCACTAGAGGGAACCCAAGAGTTGGAACTTAAAACTGAGACGATTCTTCCGACGCCGGGGTGGAATCCGGTGTGGCTTAGTGGATAAAGCGTCAGCACGTAGAGCTGAAAACCCGGGTTCAAATCCCGGCGCCGGAGAGAATTTTTCTCCGTTCCATTACTCTTTCATCGTATGATAACGCAGAATATCTGCATGGAAATGTCATATGTACTTCGGTACATTATAATAATATATAGTAAAAACTAGTTTAAGCAAATAAAGATAGATAGAAAGTCAGTTTTCGTATGATCTAGAATCAGTGTCAGGTTAGGTTTGGTTTGTTTTGGTTTTTGTTTCGTAAAAGCCTAAAATAACCTAAACAAACCAAACCTGACCTGTCACTGATTCTAGATCTTACGAAAATTCGCTTTCTATCTATATTTTAAAACTACTTTTTACTAATTGAAAGTGGTTTTATCGAATTTTGGTTTTTAACGGTAACATATTGCTGGCTCAATATTACAAGGTTCTATGTCTATATCAGAAATATTACTACATACACCCTTGTAACATTTAGCCAGCGATATATCGTGCAATAAGAATTTAAATATGTAGTGTCTGTGATAACAGTGTTCAAAATTGCTTTATAGCGACACATTGGCAATGATAAAAATGTGCAATATTCGTTACATTGGAGGGTGGATGCTCTATCTTGACCCTTTATTATTATTATTATTATTATTATCATCATCATCATCATCATCATCATCATCATCATCATCATCATCATCATCATCATTATTATTATTATTATTATTATTATTATTATTATATTTTCATGATCATGTGCAATATATTTATACCCATTCATTAAGAACGCTTGGTCTAATTAGATCTATAACTTATTCTTTTTCTACTCCTATGTGTTTGTTAATTTTATACTATACATTGGTCAGATCCAAGCTTGAATATGCATCTGTACTGAACTCTGTTACTTCCACTGACTCGGCTAAGCTTGAGAATATTCAAAGAAAATTTATTTCCCTTTGTTCTTATAGATTTTTACCTAATTCTGATGATTATAAATATGAGATTAACTGCAAATATTTTAACTGCTGTAGTTTATTTGCCAGACGTCAAGATCTTGATTACTTATTTTTTTGTAAAGTCATTAAGGGTGATATTGATTGTGAATCTTTCCTAAGCAATATCAGTCTTCGTATTCCTGCTAAGGGTTTAAGATATCATAAAATGTTTTACAATAGACATTCTAAATCTCTCTCTCCGGTCTGCAGATGTATAAAATATGCTAATTTGCATGGATCAACCTTGGATCCATTTAATGTGTAGTATATATTTTGAAGTTTTATATCAGTTTTCATTTATATCCTTTGTTTAAATATGTATTTGAATTCTCGCTCATTATGCTATGTAGTTTAGTCATCCATTTTATCCCGTCCATTCATTGTCATTATTGTCGTTGTATTATAATCTTGTATATCTTTGTAATATTATTTTATATGATTCCATTCTTCATTTATGATTCCATTATTTCATTTGTAATTATCATTTTAATTAATTACCATTAATTTAATTATTTCTTTGTACTTTCATTGTAAATTATTGCTAATGTTTTTGTTATATTCTTTGTGCTGAACTGTAATTGGCCTCTGGCTGTTGTACAGCACATTAAGTATAAGTAAATAAATAAATAAATTATTATTATTATTATCATTATTATTATTATCATTATTATTATTATTATTATTATTATTATTATTATTATTATTATTGAATAATAAGTATACATTAAAATCTAGAGATATTTGTTAGAAATTCGCGGGTTTTCGAAAGCCATCTAGCGGGATTATACGAACAACTGTTGGCAACACTGGGGGACAGCTGCTCTCTTCATGCATCTGCGTCCTGCTTACGACCCGCATTTAAACTGCAACATCTGCAGCTGTAGACAAGACACGCACGACTGGAAATGAAAACCGCGTTAATACGTCCAAATTGTAACACGTTCTTCGCGGTTGTCTTTAGATATTTTCATTTCTTATTGTTTACAAAATGATTTTACTAGAATTTACTTATGCAAGATGTCTTTTCGTATGTCTGGTGAGAAGTTATTTATACAGGGACATCATTTTATTTTTACTTCAATTTTTATTGTACCTGAGTTTTTTAATGTACTTCACTCCCACCCCTTCTACTAATGAAGTTCAACCGTCCTCCACACAGATCCAAGACCGCAAATACAGTCATAGTAGCCTTACGGTCATAGTAAACAGTACATTCCAAAACTATGTTCGCGTTTTCCAGTGACGAAAGAGCTTTCAATAGTGCATCATTTTCCATTTGCCTACGTCGCATCCCGGTTTCCCCCAACTGCTTCTATTCGCCTCTCTGTAAATGCTAGTGGCTGGGCTGTCTTAGCTCTTTTCTGAGAACATTAATTTCTGTTAGGAATTGTACGTCTACGTAATATTATACCCATACAGTTGTTTAAAGTAACTTAAATAAAAGGGCCTCATTAAGTAATTAACTGTCACGTGATTTCCTCCCTTTGTACGACGCTGCGACGTAACCACTTGGACAATAGATAGCATGTCTGAGTATTTTTATCTTTTCGGATCGGGCAGAAGTGAAGATTGAATTTACAGTACGTAAGGTCTCTTTTATAGAGTAGGTACAGAATTATTTCAACATGAGTTACTGATACGAAGTACGAACCTGGGATAGTCTGACCATCGGTTCTGTGCCCCCGTAAGATATGCGAACTGAACCCTAATTCCTTTTCAGCCTCGGCAATTCATTTCTCTCCCTGTATTCCTATTTCTGTCTTTTCTATCCCTCTCTCTTTCTCTCCCCCACTACTCACAATTTTGAGCCTTCTTGCGGGACAGTTTATTTGCACTTGCAGTCCAGTGTTGTCAACTCAACATGAATACTGTAGCACGGAGTGGTGAAAGAAATACTATTAAGCAAGTAATAGCATTTTGCATAAGTCAATCAGCGTCATTAGACCTACTTAAATTAAATTATGAATAAGTAATAATTAACCTTACAGTATTATAAGCAATATTCAAGAGACATGACACTGTTTGACGAAAGTTTGGCAACATCCCTATTCGGCAAGGTTCGTGGCCTGTTGTTTGACGTAGTGGGAGAGAAACAGGTGGAATGGGGTGAGTAGAGGCGTTAACTTTTCCAAGAACGACGACAGCGCTGAAGGGGCATAGATCCGATGGTACGACAATAATTGGAATTACGTACAGTAGTCTATAGTGCGATAATATGCACATTAAAACTGAAGCCTGTATCGAAATGAACGGCCACCATTTTAAAAAATGTGTTTAAATATCCATATTATGATTATTTTTCAATTTAACTTCATTCTCTATATTGTACGCTAATGTGCTGTAGACAGTATAATATACACTGCATAATGAATACGTCCGCATGGATAACTCAGTTCGTGAGTAAAAACACTCATTGTTAATACTGTACTGTATTTTAATTAAACAAACACATAATGAAAATTATCAAACTCAAAATCGCGATATTTCCTAGTTTACGTAAATGGATGAACTACTTTTCTTCCCTCCTATACCTAGTAAAGTGATTTGTTTGTATATTACGCTAGTATCATCGAACTCCAGTCGTGGAAGGGAGTAGCAAACGGTGTTTCCGGTACTTAATCGTTGATCGAAAGGTATAGCCAGGTTAATATTAGAAATGTTAGTAAAAATAAAATGATGTCCCTGTATTTGTTAGTGATGATGATTCTTTATCGGCTTGACCTGCTAGTTAATTTCCATTTATATCTTGGTGTGATAGAATCGAAATGATATTGTATTTCATAGAAAAAAAGTGTTTGAGAGATGTGATTAATTTTAGTTACTATTGGATGAAAAAAAAAATTGGATGTCAAAATTCTTCTTTTAGAATCTATAAAGATACTGTACATCCCGCGCCGTGGCGTCGTGGTCTAAGGCAGCTGCCTAGGACTCGCGTTACGGAATGCGCGCTGGTTCGAGTCCTCATGGGGGAAGAAATTTTCTCATGTAATTTCGGCCAGCGTATGGGACCGGTGTCCACCCAGCATCGTAATGCACTTGGGGAGCTACGATAGGTAGCGAAATCCGGTTACGAATGCTAGCTATAACGGCTGGGGGGATATTCGTGCTAACCACACGATACCTCCATTCTGGTTGGATGATCGTCCACCTCTGCTTCGGCATGTGGGCGTGAGGCCAGCACCCGGCTGGTCGGTCTAGACTCTAGGCCCTTCATGGGCTGTAGCGCCAGGGATTATTATTATTATTATTATTATTATTATTATTATTATTATTATTATTATTATTATTATTATTATTATTATTATTATTATTATTAAAGATACTGTAGGGGTTTCTGAAGTGTGAGTTTGAAGGTAAATACGGGCTATTCCATCTCAAATCGACCGAAATATAGAGAAAATTGACCTTGCAATTTTTAAATACAAAGAAACTTTTTCTGTCCGTTGACAACTGTGATACAATGCTTTGTGCAAAGTTTGAGGCATCAGACCTTCATAGTGTTTAAATTTAAAATATTTAAATTTATCGTATTTTCATAAAATTACCAACTTTAAACTGTTGTGGCTCCGAAACCCTCTCACCCAATGATCAATTTTTTTTTTAATTGGGTTATTTTACGACGCTGTATCAACATCTAGGTTATTTAGCGTCTGAATGAAATGAAGCTGATAATGCCGGTGAAATGAGTCTGGGGTCCAGCACCGAAAGTTACCCAGGATTTGCTCGTATTGGGTGGAGGGAAAACCCCGGAAAAAACCTCAACCAGGTAACTTGCCCCGACCGGGATTCGAACCCGGGCCACCTGGTTTCGCGGCCAGACGCGCTGACCGTTACTCCACAGGTATCGACCCCAATGATCAAAATCATGGTTTATTTTGATGCTGAGGAATTAAAGTTTATATTGACGTGTAAATAGATTTTCTTACTTTTTTATGGAAGTGGAGAAATTTAGTTTTTCTTCATTAAGACGACTTTGACCACGAAAAAATATTTTTAAAATATGTGGTTAGATTCCGCATTGAAAGTACAAATAAACACATATTTTTTACTGGTGCACCGTTGATAAGGAAGTATTGAAAATATCAAATAAAGAAAATAAATAGTACGCGCGTGAACTAACCAGCTGACTGTGAGGCGGGAGCTAGCCGAGACAAGCAAGGCCAGGAAACAAACACGTGATGTGATGTTTCGTCTAGTAGCGCATAGCTGGGCTAGCTTTATCATAAGTTTTCATAAACACAGGAGTAAAATGACGTCCAACGCTCGCTTATCTTCATCTCTCGGCCAGTGCGTGCGGTACTGCGCAGTTCAAGTCTAGGCGTGTGAAAATAATTTATTTAATACGTACCCTCGAAACTTATTGCCGAGCCACTAAGCAAACAATGCCGTATCCCTCTTAATAATGCAAGGTTTTTTTTGTCAATATTTTTTTACATTTTTATAAATTGGCAAAAAGCCTAAAAGTAAGTAAAGATTATCTGTCTCTCTGTATACAATAAAAATAAGGATTACTTCTTAACATAACCTACCAAATGTCAGCTTCAAAATGAGCTCTCGTTCAATGTTCTGCAGTAAATGGTTCCAGAGTTCTGAGCGCTGAAAGAAGCTTGTTTTTATAACATACCATAAATTTGTCGCTCAATAATACGAAAACCGTTTGACTTTCGATAGTATATTTTTGAAAATGCACTGTCCTCAGCACCTTGTATAAATAGGGAAAAAATTAGAGTATTAAAAAAATGCGAGGTTTTTTACTGATCGATTTCATATGGAAGAGCCCATACTGAGTGTGATCTGAACGTTCATGCAGGATATTTTTATAACCACTAATCAGGATTCACTAGTACCGCGCAAACAACACCATTTTCAGTTAGGCCTTGGCTTTTCTAAACCGACGCATGTGAGGTACGAGGCCCGCCTCGCACAAATCCGGACTACACGAGAGATAAGGCCCATTCACAATGAAAATTAAACGTAACCGTACCGGTAACATAAAACACAGAAGTTTGCGCCCAGGCTACCAAATGGGGTCATTCACAATGATTCACATAATAATAATAATAATAATAATAATAATAATAATAATAATAATAATAGTTTTATTTTCCCTGGCAGAGTTAAGGCCATCAGGCCTTCTCTTCCACTCAACCAGGATCAAATCACATACAGAAAAATACATACCGGTATACAAAACTTAAAAATAAAAGTTGTAGGCGATATAATTGGAGGATATGAAGTTACCGTCCTTCACCAAAGTTGTAATCAACCTTGTGTTCAAGAAATTAAAGGCGTAGGCTTCATGTAGTATACGACTCAGTCTTGGGTTTCATTATCATAGTGGTAACTAGGTTTCGGATCATGCTGTACTTTCTTCTACTGCAGTTTAAGTTGTTAAATCACCTTTATGCTCGACCATGCCGAAATGTATTAATTATACACCCGGTAGCAGTCCTTTAATGCATGTCATTAAAGTACACCTACTCATTAAAGTACAGGTCTTCAGCCAATGATAACTCAGCTTATATGTGTTCAGCCAATGACAAGTCAGCTTTGTATCGTTATAAAACCGCAAGTATCGATTATTCTTGGATATGCAATCGAAAGAGAATTAGCGAAAAGTCACGGAGGCTGGAAATCCAATACTGTCGCAGAAGGTTATGTTCTGTTACTATAATAATTAGCGTTAATTGTAAATAATATTCAAATAAATTCAATTTGTCATCTCGTTTTTCAATGTCTAATTTAATTTCAATGTTATCTCTGTAGGTTCTTATGGCCTAGCAAGTTCAATGTGGACATCTGATCCTCGGAAAAAATCAATACTTTCGCGTCTGCGCACATCTCACAACATACGGAACATTGCTGAAGGTCAGATACAATTAAAATTAACAATATCAAGTTAGAAATATGGTCGAGCATAAAAAGTCGTATGAAACTCGCCTATAATGGTAATTAAGAAGCTCGTATGAAAATTATGAAACTCGCTTGCGCTCGTTTCATAAATATCCATACTCGATTCTTAATTACTATCATTATAGGCTCGTTGCATAATGTACTATTATGGCCTTCCATATTATCTCGTTAGAAAACGAATGTTACAGAGAAAAGTTTCCTAATATTCTAAAGAATGTGTGTTCTAAATTTCATGCATATATCTTTAATAGTTCAGAAAGTATATCCATTTTTGTCTGGCAATGTAGCAAAAAAATTAAGTTACTGGAAACTGATGAATGTGGGGTGTGATTTAAAAATCCATAGCGCAGGACGTTTAAAAATGACGTCTCAACATCCGATAAGGGTACAAATACCCACAAAGTGTTATGCAATGCATTCCACACATATCGAAGAGTATTTTAAAGATTTTTTTTTTTAATTTAATTTACCGAAAACAACAATAAACGTTGGCGAGTAATTTAAAAATCCATAACGCAGGAAGTTTAAAAATGGCGACTCAACATGCGATAAGGGCACAAATACCCACAAAATGTTATGCTATGCATTCCACAAATATCACAGAGTATTTTAAATATATTTTTTTTTAAATTTACTCATTTTTCACCAAAAAATACCATCCCCTCCCCTTAACATTAATCAAAATTATAATTTTGATAAATATTTTAAGTTTCTCGGTATTCGTGTTGATCCTGATTAGGATGGCGTACGCACATAAATTCTATTACTAATACAATTAGTAAAGGTATTTTAATTTTTAGATTATTAAGTCACGCAAATTGTTACCTTCGTGTTATTCCACCCGTAATAGAAATAATATCCTAATAAGAATAAATTTAGAATCACTCAAAACAGTTTTGATACGGTTGCAATAAGACTTTACATACTAGGTTCAAAAAGTTCCCGGAATTTGCTAGCATCATAGAAACAACGTACCTTAAACACTATTCTACAGCATTCCCTTCAAAATAGTTGCCTTCCGCAACAACACACTTTTGCCAACGCGTGTAGAGTTCCTGGAAGCAGGCCTGGAAGCCATTTTGTGAAACCCGTCTTAGTGCTCTCGTCGCGTTTGCGATAACCTCTTCAGCATTGAATCTCCGTCCTTTCGTATGACTTTTCAGACGGGGAAACAGAAAGTAATCAGGTGGTGAGAGATCAGGAGAGTATGGTGGGTGATCCAAAGCAGTTATGTTGTGCCTGGCAAGAAAATTCTTTACAATAATTGCGCGATGAGCAGGTGCATTGTCATGCATAAGGAACCAGTTGTTTTCTACCCACTTTTCTGGACGTTTCCTTCTCACTGCGTCCCAGAGGCGACGGAGGGTTTCTACGTACAATTCTTTCGTTACAGTACGACCTTCTGGAATGAACTCATGGTGCATGAGACCCTGAGAGTCGAAGAAAACTTCCAACATAACTTTGCTTTAAGTGTGCTTAAATGCGACAGGCTCATGTCAGTAGATTTACTGGCATGTGAAAGAACTCCTGCGGGACAAAATTCCGGCACATCCGGCGATGCTGATATAACCTCTGCAGTTGCGAGCGTCGTTAAATAAAACATAACATTTAAAATAACTTTGCCTTTGGAAGTGTCCCTAGGAAATTTTTGCTTCCGAGGAGATGTTTTCGATTTCCACTCAGATGACTGTCGTTTAGGGACTGGGTCGTACAAGTAGCACCAGTTTCATTTTGTTTAAGAAATCACCATCTTCATCAGCCATACTGATCATGTCCCCAGCAAAACACAGAACTTGATGTTTGTACTTTGCTCTGTGGACATAATTACAAAATGCGACGAACAAACAAAACACTATGATAAACAATTGCCTACAACTCAAAACCAATAATTGCCATTATCAGCAAACTTTAAGGAAATGACATCATGAATGTTACCAACAAAACAAATGTATAATATCCCTTGTTATATATTAATACGAAAAATGGTAGTAAAATTCCGGGAACTTTTTGAACCTAGTAGTATAATAGCTTACCTTATTATATAAAGGAATCTCATTTTCGAATATTTAGAAGGTCGCTCAAGATTAAATTCAAGGCAAATCCTCTTTATGGCCTTGAGGAATATTTTAATCTTAATTGGTAGTATATTGTAGACTGCAGCTCGCAGTGTCAAAACTTTATAGAAGGTGTGCCAGAATGAATTCATGATTTTGACTTACGTAATATCCGTCCGATAGCTGGGATGGATTGAAGCTAGGCATGGCACAACATTGGTCAAGGTACGCCATTTAAGGATAGAGCAGCGAATAGGGATTATATAGAATGGACACTAAGCAAATTTCCCTGTGTTTTGTTTCTCTGTGCGCCGGTGTTTATTTCCACTTTCAAGCACTAGAGGTTAGTGTAATCGAGCACACGCTAAGGAGAATAGAGTTGAGACACAGGATCAAAACATCGCCTACCTTAATGCATAATCCAGTAACGCTTTGCTTCAAATAAATTCAAGTTAACAGCTTTTCCTTATTTCTCAGCGACAAACTGGTTGTAATAATATTTTTTTATTGTATATATAATAAATTATATTATAAAATAATGTAATACATTATAAAATTATGTATCAAATTCGTTTAATATTTGCATATAATATAATATAATATAGGTATATGGTTTTACTTCTCATAGTAGTTTTGTTTTTCCATTTTCAGCGCTATCTAATCATTACATATTTTAATTGTTGTTGGGGTCAACGTCTCAACTCTTATTATAAAGGAACTCTAGAATCTAGACATTACAATTAATGACGGATTTATTATTTCATCGATCCAATTTATTTTATTTGAGTACATAATGTACCTAGATGTATTAATTTTATGTGTTATATTTCCGCTGTGTCGACTGCTAGCTGGTGTGATATCAGTGCCATCTCCTGGGAGAAAGCAGAATTTCACCCTCAAACTGGTTTGAACAACGAGCACAGAATGCATAGAGTAGATATAAACAGCTTGGAGGTGAAGCCGCTTTTGTGGACAGTCGCCATTATGCTGCTACCAAAACATTGCGCTCCCGGTTAGCACATGGGCAGTTGATTGTGATGTTGCATCGTTGTTTTAATTAATAAATTAACTAATTTCAATATGCCTACATGTTCTGCGTATGGCTGCACAAACAGGTTTCCAAAAAAAATTCCTGGAATAACTTTTCACGGGTAAATATGCATGTGTGAAATGTACTTATTACCGGTAGGCTAGATACGGTAATGAATGATTTAGCCTAAGTTAGTCGGTTAGATTCGTATTGTTCACGTATTTGTTTGATTAAGAGAAAGGATTAGTGTATTGATATTATTGTAATTAATTTTTATAATCACGAAATCAGACATGCTTTGCAGACTTAGCATTTACGAGCGAAGCTAACCTAACAACCCATGTTGGAAGTTTGTGTCGAGTGCTATAGAAAACTGGTGTACCGAGGTTTCTCTTAAACCGAATGCACGTATTCGTTTGATGAAGAAAAAGAAATAGTGTATTAATATTATCGTAATTAATTTTTATAATCACGAAATCAGACTTATGCTTTACAGACTTAGTAGCTTCATTAACTCGGTCGTGAACTGACTTGACCCACTTGGTAATAAAACTTCACTTTTGTTCGCCGTTATAATCTAATTATATACTATAAACGAAGAGCCTATCAAATATTATATGGTTAAGAGCATTCCATTTTTTCTCTAAACAAAATCGGGACATCTATACGAAATACTGGCAAAAGGAAGAGAATGATAATTTGCGTTAAGAAGCAAGTTTCATTATTAAATCTAAGCAAATGGATCAACCTATAAAAGTAATTATTATAGGGTAGCATTTTTATTGGACTAGTAGCAAAATAAGGTCAAACTGTTATTTTCCTTTTTTATCATTATTGTTTGTTTAACCTTCCAGATTATCTATTAAATACCATACTGCAATTTGAAGAGCTGCCAATTTAAATAACCTGTATATATGTGATTTATCGATGACAGTTTCGTAATTTTTGCTAAAAATACGTGCATAGCGATTCTGTATTACGAAACAAACAAGAAAGTGTGAGTCCTACAAGAAATTAGGGACATATGGAATTCTTATTATCATAAGATCTTCTATAACGTAATAGCTATTTTGCAATGTTTTGGTAGCAACAAGATGGCGTCAGGTCCATCAAACCGGCTTCACTCCGTCCAATGGTATTAAGATGCTAGTGTCTACTCTATTGTATTCTGTGCTCGTTGGGTTTGAAGGTCATTGAAATCAGTCCGGCTACATCAAAGGCACCGACGCGAAGTGTCCATACTGTATAATTATCTATACGCTGGTTAGAGTATCAATTGTTTAGGTTTACATGACAACGATTTCTGTTTTGCTACTGACATCAACGAATCTCAATTATTTCAGTAAATGTACTGAATAAACATGTCTCTTTGGTTAGAACATCAGGCATTCATTATTGAAACATTGTTTTTTAATGGAGACTCAGTGATAACAACACAGCGATTATTCAGGCGGCATTTCAACGTTGCAAAAGTTCCGGATCGCAACACAATCGATAACTGGATTGAGAAATTACGAACGGCAGCTTCTGCAAGAGATAGCAAACCTGCCGGGAGAGCTCGAACTGTGCGTACATCGGAGAATATCGAAAAAATACGTGCTGCCGTCATTCGCAGTACAAACACAGCCTAGTATATACAGTCACGAAGCTCAATTCGTAGTAAATATGCAAACATTAGATAGTTGCTCACCACTAGGATCGCTAATATCGCCTCATTACAGGCAATGCAAAATAGTACCGTCACAGTCTATTGTTTCTAGCACCCTCAAAACTCAAGCTTCGTGACTGTGGTACAAAACTATCTGCACGTCCACAGACTATTGTCCTTAACATATCTCTTGCATATTACTAATATTACTATTATTATTATTATTATTATTATTATTATTATTATTATTATTATTATCATCATCATCATTATTACTATTCTTATTTTATTATTATTATTATTATTATTATTATTATTATTATTATTATTATTATTATTATGAATAATTGTCTTTTTTTTTGTATGCCTCATTTATTTTGACCTGCTGTTCACATATTATTATGCTTTTTTCTTTCTTTCTGTATGTTATATATTATGTCCGATTTCTTCTTATTTGTTGTTTATTTTTTATTATTATTATTATCTTATTCAATTTTGTGTGTAAAATTGTAGTGTAATTTGTAAATTTGTAGTGTTTTTGTAACGCAGTCTTTACTCCTGGTTGAGTGTTAGAGAAGGCCGTATGGCCTTAACTCTGCCAGGTTAAATAAATCATTATTATTATTATTATTATTATTATTATTATTATTATTATTATTATTATTATTATTATTATATCGGATATTGCACATAATACTTAAATTACCATCAGTACAAAATTGATAAGCCAAGTACTGTATGCGGGACTTAGTAAAAAAAATTAAATCTTCAATATAAAATTAAAATGTATCTCTACTATAGGCCTATATAATAGTTATGCCTATATTTTATATTAATTTTATATAATAATTGTCTCATGTTATTTAATAAACAAATTAATTATGTTTATTTATAATCAAATTTAAGTGCTTATAACAGAATCAATGTTGTTATGCAACTTTGTAGCCGTAAGAAGTAACCCTGAAATCGAACCAAAACAGCACTGTCAGATTAATTTTATAATTTACAAGACATAGGATTATGTATCGCGCGAGCTCATTACTGTATTTTAAAGAAGGGCAATTGTAACGCTAAGATAGATTATATACTTACAATATAAATTATAGATTTATTAATACGTCCTACAGAATAATATCTGTAATATTGACAATTAATATTTGAGGAGAAAAGCTCGTTCCGGCGCCGGGGATCGAACCCGGGTCCTTGGTGCTCTGACCACTGAGCTACGCCGAATTCAATCCACAGCACCGGATCGAATTCTCCTCCTTCAATGTTTCCCGGATTCGATCCGGTGCTGTGGATTGAATTCGGCGTAGCTCAATGGTCAGAGCGCTTGGTACGTAGAATCAAGGTCCCGGGTTCGATCCCCGGCGCCGGAGCGAGTTTTTCTCCTCAAATATTAATTGTCAATATTATAGATATTATTCTGTAGGACAAATTAATAAATCTATAACTCTCATAGCTAGCAGTGAATATGTCTGTACAGATTACTGTGCATTTAACTGCGGAATCCCAGCCAAACAAGTCACTCAGTTGAGTGCGCTCCTAGTATAATGGCAGTTGACACTGGACATGTAGGCCTACGTCAACATAAATGCCTAACTTGGAGTCAGGCCATAAGGGAAATATTGAAGGAGGACAGTTCGATCCGGTGCTGTGGGTTGAATTCGGCGTAGCTCAGTGGTCAGAGCGCTTGGTACGTAGAACCAAGGACCCGGGTTCGACCTCCGGCGCCGGAGCGAGTTTTTCTCCTCAAATGTTATTTACAATATAAAGTTCAAAATCACTTACAAACCAATATACAGTACTATAAACAGAATGCAATATTCAACCACGTGGAGCCTTAAATATTCTTCAGGGGCCAGACATAATAGATAGAAAGCAAGATGGCACACTTAGGAAATGTGAAATTAAATCTTCTAATCTGGTACAAAGTTACACCGACCGGTACAAAGTTACCCCAAATGACTATTATTTGCAGAAAAATGAATCAGCATCTTTGAAAGAAAAATATTTAAAGTCATATTTGAGCCAGTAAATAAAAATATATGGATATCGTAACTTACATAAAGTACAAAGATTAAAATGGGTTGTCACGTTATAAGATTCAAAGATCAATCACGCACAAATGAATACTTACCGCAACAGTTGAAGGTAAAAGGCCAAAAGGGCCATTCAAACTCAGACAGAAAGATAAGATAATTATGAAGAAGCTAGACTCTTGGGAGGTACAAATTGGAGAGCATTAGTATGGAATAGACCAGCCGTGGCGAGAACGTGACTCAGGATGCATCGAGTTGAACGACTGCGTTTTGCAAATGATCACAGGGATTGGAGAAATGGACAGTGGAGCTGTGTTCTGTTCACCGATGAGTCCCGTTTCAATCTGTGCTCACCTGATGGACGTGAAAGAGTTTGGAGGAGGGGAGAACGATTTTCACAGTGTTGCATTTCCGAAAATGTGCCGTATGGAGGTGGTGGAGTGATGGTTTGGGCAAGAGTGTGTACGGATGCTCGTACAGAGTTGGTTTTTGTTGAAAATGGAAGACTAACAGCTAACAGGTATATAAATGAATGTTTGGCTGATCATGTTGTGTCATTTGGCCAATTTGTAGGCGATAAATTTGTTTTAATGCATGATAATGCACGGCCGCATATTGCCCATGCGGTCGGAGATTATCTCCAAGAAGTGGGAATCCATGTTCTTCCATGGCCAGCAAGGAGTCCAGACATGAACCCAATTGAACACGTGTGAGACATGCTGGGACGGCGTGTTAAGATTAGACGACCGAGACCAGAATCGTTACAAGAGTTGAGGTGAGCACTTGGCGAAGAATGGGAACTTATTCCTCAAGAAGACATTGCTAACCAAATTGAGAGCATGCCAAGACGTATGGATGCAGTTATTCAAGCAGAAGGGGTAATACCCGTTACTAAAACGAGTTTTTAATGTTTAAGGCACCATAAAATGAAAAAAACAGACCAAACGATGCCATAGTTATACGCCTTTGTAATTTTTTGTAAATTTTCTCACCAGAGATTTTTTTTTTCAAATGTTGTCGTATAAGATGCTAAATGAAACATTATTTTGTTTAAATGGGTTTTGTTTCATTTTGAAATAATTGGCAACAAAATACAAGCAAATATAGAAGTGTCCGGGTTTTTTTGTCCCTGAATGTAATACGAGGAAAACGGTTATGTAACAAAACGGCATTATACTACATGTTACTTATGAAACATTAAAAGGTTAAGTGTTATCGTCATCATCATCATCATCATCATCATCTCTGTACGTCGACCCTTTTTCAGCGAACTCACTGATTTACTATGTGATGGCAAATGAAAGCTATATGTAAGGACTTGACAGAAGTTGAACTTTTCAAATCTTTGCCAAAAAATAAATATCCGAAACTTCGTTCTTTCGCTTGCTCTGTGAAGCCATGTTCACTACAACTTACGTTTGTGAAAAATTATTTTCAAGAATGAAAACAGTAAAAACCAAATTTTTATCACGACTGACAGACAAATACCTTCGTGATCAAGTACGACATAATTCGTGATTTTGAAACTTTGTCGCAGAGACATTCTGAAGACGGTACATTTTAGGTTGTGATATTGTTCATTTATTGTTCATTTCTTTCTTCGTTACACGTACTAAACATTAGTTTGTAGCCTTGTACTGTATAAAATTATATTTAAGTGCTTGACGTAAGGAAAATGAAAGTCCGTTAATAAGTCAGACAGTTGTTTCACTTCCCCTTCGGATGTCCGCCTCCCTCCATAGGTGCTATGCACGTTGCAGGTTACAGTGGCTCGGGGCACGATCACATTTTCGCCACGGCTGGAATAGAGAAACCTGGAAGGAACTTCAAAGGAAGACTATAACGTAAAGGGGGCTGTTGTGATGACGATGACGGTGATGATGATGATGATGACGACGATGACGGTGATGATGATGATGACGATGATGATGATGATGATGACGATGACGGTGATGATGATGACGATGATGATGGAAGCCTACACTTAAGTCGAGCAATCCATGACTGATGAATGTCTGTTCACTTTTCTTAATGCTTGCAAAACATCACTAGCACCGACTTCCTAAGAGCGTTGACCTCAAGTTGTTTCAATGCCGGATGGAAATCTGCTGTTTACAAGGAGATGTTAACAACCTTCAAACATCAACTTGAGGCCTCGTGACAGTTTGAGTTCGACCTTATTCAGCAGGAAACAAAAATAACGTAGACTAACTGTCGCGAAGGTGACACATACTTTCTCATACGTTTGGCTACCTCCTCAATAATTTTGTTTTTTGTCGTCTTTGCCCTTATCATCAATAACCTCTGGAGTCGCGATCTCATCGGAGACATCTGATGTCATGTAGTACGATAACTCTCGGCCGGAGGATGTGAATGGAGTGTTTCAAAACAATTACACGTAGTGGGCAATATAAACTTATTTTGAGACGTCAAAATACATACAAGTTAATGCGCTAGCTACTGCGTATGGAATTTTACTTTCTTGTTATATAGAAAATGGATTTCGAGCTTTGTGTTTTTCGTTTGTCGCAGTAGAGCGGCTTCTCTTAACCACTGATGGATTTTACTAATATTTCGTATCTACGAATCAATTTGTAGCCGGGTAGCTCAGTTCTTGAACAACTGGCTACGGAATGGAAGGCCCTACCTTAAGCCTCGGGTGAGAACGGGATATTTACTTCCTTATTTATTTACTTACTTCCTTATTTATTTATTTATTTATTTATTTACTTCCCTATTTATTTATTTATTTATTTATGTACTTCCTTCTTTGTCTATTTATTTCTTTATTTACTTCCTTATTTATTTATTTACTTCCTTATTTATTTATTTATTTACTTCCTTATTTATTTACTTACTTCCTTATTTATTTATTTATTTATTTATTTATTTATTTATTTATTTACTTCCCTATTTATTTATTTATTTATGTACTTCCTTCTTTGTCTATTTATTTCTTTATTTACTTCCTTATTTATTTATTTACTTCATTATTTATTTACTTACTTCCTTATTTATTTATTTATTTATTTATTTATTTACTTCATTATTTATTTCCTTATTTATTTATTTATTTATTTACTGCTTTATTTATTTATTTACTTGTTTATTTATTTACTTCCTTATTTATTTATTTTCTTCCTTATTTATTTATTTACTTCATTATTTATTTCCTTATTTATTTTTTTATTTATTTACTGCTTTATTTATTTATTTACTTGTTTATTTATTTACTTCCTTATTTATTTATTTACTTCCTTATTTATTTACTTATTTATTTATTTATTTACTTCCTTACTTATTTATTTACTTCCTTATTTATTTATTTACTTAATTATTTATTTACTTATTTATTTATTTACTTCCTTATTTATTTATTTCCTTATTTATTTATTTATTTATTTAGTTCCTTATTTATTTATTTATTTACTTCCTTATTTATTTATTTATTTATTTATTTACTTACTTATTTATTTACTTCATTATTTATTTATTTACTTCCTTATTTATTTACTTCCTTACTTATTTATTTACTTCCTTATTTATTTATTTATTTATTTACTTAATTATTTATTTATTTACTTATTTATTTATTTACTTCCTTATTTATTTATTTATTTATTTCCTTATTTTTTCATTTATTTACTTCCGTATTTATTTATTTATTTATTTAGTTCCTTATTTATTTATTTACTTATTTATTTACTTCATTATTTATTTATTTACTTATTTATTTAGTTATTTCTTTATTTATTTACTTATTTACTTCCTTATTTATTTATTTATTTATTTATTTATTTATTTACTTCCTTATTTATTTATTTCCTTATTTATTTATTTATTTACTTCCTTATTTATTTACTTATTTATTTACTTCCTTATTTATTTATTTACTTAGTTATTTACTTATTCATTCATTTATTTATTTATTTATTCAGGCAGAGTTAAGGCTATAAAGCCTTCTCTTTCATTCAACCAGTATAAGAACAATAGCAAATATAGAAATGACACAAATACAGGAACAATATACAATTAATAATAATAATAATAATAATAATAATAATAATAATAATAATAATAATAATAATAGCAGAAAAATGAAGGCAAGTTTTGTTACATGTAATTCTAAGAATCAAACAACAGCAATGGGAATCGAAGTAATTGTTAAAATAATAGGAAAAAAATTATATATTAAAAATAAAAATCATACCTTACATTAGAAAAATTACATTTTAGAAAAGTTCACAGTCTAAGCAGTATATTTGACAACCGGGTTTTGAAATTAGTAAATGTCTGACAGCCCCTTAAGGTATGAGGTAGGGAGTTCCAATGACGAGAAATTGAAACGGTGAACGATGAAGAGTATCGGGAAGTGTTATGATGAGGTGTACTCAATGTACCGGTGACTTGAGATCGAGTATTTAGGTTATGGTTAGACCATAAATACACAAGACGAGACGACAGATAACTTGGGGCTGAGGTGCGCAGAATTTGAAATAGAAGAGAAAGAGAGTGCAAAGTTCTGCGATCGTTGAGCCGGAACCAAGATAAAGATTCGAAAAATGAAATATGATCGTATCGACGGATATTACGAACACGTTGTAGTTTGTTCTAGAGTTCTATGCTTAAGTCAGTGCACAACACGTCACAATAGTCAACGTGCGGCATTACGAGTGTTTGAACTGATGTTTGTTTCAGTGGCGCGGGAAAGAAAGGCTTGAACCGGCTTAACGAGTGAACAGACGAGCAGATTTTTTTACAAGCGTGCTTTACTTGGTAATTCCAACTTAAATTGTTATAAAAATATATTCCTAGATTTTCCACGATAGATGAGTAATTAATTTCAATATTATACAATTATTATCAGTATTGAAAAATAATCCAAACCTAAGCAATTTACACATTCTCAAGTTTAAAAGTAAAGTGAAAATGTTTCTATGATATTTGTTTAATTTTATTATTATTTTAGTGTTACTAGCATTATATGTTACTGATATTTATTGTATTTATCTGATGCATGTAAGCTATTAGATAAAACATTGTAATAAATATAATTAATAATTAATAACAGTGTATGTTTCCACATAAATGATTTTCTTAGCATCGCCACAGATACACTTTATTGTAGCCTACTTGTCACTATCTCTGTCACTAGAGAGTTCTTAAAATTTATATTTTCCCCGCCTTTTATAAGATATTTTGATATGGTACCTCTTGCACAAAAGGGGAGATCTATAACTGAAACTTGATTAATATATTTCAGTATTATTTGTATTTATCCTGGTAATAATGAACAGTTTGACTCGTAGACACTTTGTTTTTCATCATTAACTTCCAATGATTGTATGAGAAGATTCGAAGAGACCGTCAGGATGTAGACTTTCGGCTCCCCCTACTACCATTAATGCACAATACAATGTCAATACGGCGGTTGCTGTCGTCTGCGATACAACGAACTTTTCTGTTGATTTTCGAGTTCGTTATTTTTTTTTCCCCCTGATTATTATATGCTTACATAAGTTTTGTTAACTCTCGCTAAGTGGTTTTATATTTTATTTTATCAATCTTAGTTATTATTTTTATTATTGTTAATATTTATTTTATTATCATTATTAATTAATTAATTTGTATTACTATCTTTGTGTTATCTCCGTCACTGTTATTCCATTATCAACACTATTATTGATATCTGTAAAATTTATGTAGACTCTACTGGACTGTACCCGAGCACGAGCATATGGTCATTTCGGGTATCAATTCAAATGTACCGTTTCAAATGTAAATTATGAATAAATTTGCATTTGAATTTGAATTAAGCGTAATGACCGAATTTGATTATCGTTCAAAGTGTTCAGCAGTCTTTTGGCTGCGATGATTATGGCCTGCGTATTAGCTGTATTAAGTCTAAGTCCGAGTCTGTTGGCCCATGTCGAGACTGAAATGAGATCGCTGTTTAATTTGTGGATAGAATCATTTACTTATCAAGTCGGATATCGTCGCCAAAACTTTCAGAACAGTTCAGAGATTCATTTAGCTTCCTATCATTGAGTCTTTCCCGCGTGTAGAAAGACAGTTGGAGCGTGATGCCACCCCACAACACCTCATTCTAGTGCCTAGGTCAAGAAAGCATGGAAAGCCACCTCCATACCCTCAAAGCGCCTTCATGAAGTATCAGGATACTTTTTTCAGTCAATTCTCGTGTAGTTATCAACCACAAATGCTGCTAATTGCTCAATTAACTGCATATCGAAGCTACCGGCGTAGCTCAGAAGGCGGCGCATTTGTCTAATGATCGTAGCAGCGCTCGGGCTTGGGTTCGAACCCCTGTTGGGCTGATTACCTGGTCCGGCTTATTCTGAGGTTCTCCCCAACTGTAAGACTAATGACAGGTAATCTTATAGCGAATCATTGGGCTCAATTTGCGAAATACAATCATGCTATCACCAATTACGTTACACTAAATAACCTTGTAGTTGATATAGCGTCGTTAAATAGCCCATTGAACATCGGTTGAAATCTGAATGCAATATCCTGGTTTGTCATTCTTGTCTGTGAAACTGTCACATTTCTTACACAGTTCTTGCATAAGAACTTATTTTAGTCTATATAAATCATGTTTATGCTAATTAAGTATTATGTGAATAAGTAATCAAGCATCATACAGCTATCACGGATTTTCCTTCAGGAAGTTTAGAATTTCTTTCACACCTTTTGGTATCGGATTTTGTAAATAAAGTAGTGGCAACACTGCCGAGAATGGGTCATGCACATTCGCACGCGATACGAGACAACGTTGCAGATATTGTCGATATATTGAATGATAAAACCGGTTGCTACGACAACAGATGTTATTGTACGTGGTTAAATGTAGAGCACTGTTTTTAACTGCGGTAAAGTGTGTTTACTAAACTTGAGCAGCTATCGTGGATAAAAATCGAGGCAGTCCAGCAGAGATCCATCCTTCTTTCAACCGTATGATAGGCCTACGGTTATGCATCGTTGCCACAAGGTTAAAGTAACCCTTGATGACATTGGCGTGCATTTCTACCACGGGCTACCTCGATTCCACGTTAAGAAAAAAGCATTGAGCAAATTGGGCTATTCCATCAAATGACCAGTTACCATAGAAACGCCTACCTACCACATAGCTTCTACAATGTATTAGGCAAGGCCTATAAAACCAATGTTTTTTTCTTAACGTGGAATGCTCTAATAGTAACATTTCATTTAAAACTAGTTTAAACTAAACAAGACCTGTATAATGGCTACTCATGAACTGTTTGTGGGAGTTGGGAGGCGGCAAATTTTGGCACTGCCTAGGGGCGGCACTGTACCTAAATCCGGCGCTGACTAGACAGACAAAAAGGTGTGTGAGCGTTCAATAGCAATTATTGCGAGCTTCTTTCGATATCTCTCACCGATTGTAAATGTGAAGTTATTGTTGCAGTTTGCCTTGCCACAAAATATAAAGTAAACACTTGTGTTAAGCAAAGGTGGCAATCATTCAAAGAAGTAAAAATCGACAACATGCAGAAAAGAAGTTTGTGGAAACAATTTCTGCTGCTAACCAGTACAATGCCTAAGACGTCGAGTTCTAGGAATGACATGCACTGCAGAACCTGTTGCAGGTGTGCTATATAATTAGGGCATCATGATAAGCATTCGGGTTGTTCCACTGTTTTGTGACAGTTTGTCTACGTGGAATGCGTGCATAATATTATAACTTCAAATACAAAATCTAGAAGCAGAAACTGTTAGGAACGCCCATATGTCTGACACACAACAGTCTTGAGATAAAAATTTTCACAATATACAGCATATTGAAACAATAATATACCTACAATTTATTTATTTATTTATTTACTACCCGTACCCGTGCGCTCCGCTGCAGCCGTTAGAAATAAATATAAAGTAATTACATAATTAAAATAGGACATTTGACCCAGGGAACATTCGTGTTTGATAGAAGGATAAATAGTTTAATATGTTATTTAATTTAAATTATATTTAAATAATTAAAATGGAATCATTTTGGTCCAGAGAGCACTCATTTGGTGCAATGACAATTCCTTTAACATGTTTCTTAATTTTTATTACATGCATCCATACTTCAATGAACATTGACATCATTACATTTAATGTGTATACTTTATTTTACTTGTTATATGTTTCCATTGAATTATGGTAATAACTTAATTTTAACTCTTGTTTTCTACGTATTCAGTAATTGGCGCTTGGCCCACTATGGTTCTGAACCTTTCAAATAACTTAAATAACTTAAATTATATTATATTATATTATATTATATTATATTATATTATATTATATTATATTATATTATATTATATTATATTATATTATATTATATAAAAAGTGTGTTAATAACGGATGTACCCCGATAAATAAGTTTTTAAATTTGTTATGGGGGCTCTTGAATCTCAGGAGGAACAAATTTTATTTTACAACAGGGCAACATAATCTGCTTGGCTCATTACCCAAATTTTTTGCATTGCATTTAATGCATATGTATTTCATGTATTTTAACTCGATTCAATTTAGCATAGTTAAAATTTGGATTATAAAATAATGAAATGCTAAGCTAACATATTATTACTGCATACTAAATCAATACACTCTCATTGTTCGTTAATTCTCTGAGATAAACATTATTTTAAGAAATACAGGAAACGAATACACAGAATAGCCTATCAAGTTTTCTGTGCATAAGAAGCTATTTTAATCTTACCTGTCCTCAATTCACTCAGAAGTTACTGTAATAACATTATAGCATTATGTCCATCTAGAGAAACTACACTTTGCAATGGTGAAATAATAATTAATTATACAAATCGGTTAATTTAGCTTCCGATATTGCTTCATACAAACACAGAAACATTTTCTGTAGGTTATGATTCATAGCTTTCGATTGTTGTTGACCAAGGCCCCTTATAGACGAAGTCATTTGTTTTTTAATTCATTACACGGCCTTAGATGGCAGTTATTTTAATTTTAAAACTCATTTATCTCATTAAATATCAGTCCTATCAAAATTTTTCAAAGAGTAAAACGTATCGGAAATAATGTTTAAAGAAATTTTTGTTATGCAACATTTTTCATAAAAATCAATAATAAGCGAGATATATCGATTTATTTAATTCAGGCCCCCTTATAACCCCCCTTTTAAATAATGTATTTTGAATGCCATATAGCCTATAATCTAAGTTACAACGAACTTAATTTATATCCCAATTTTATCGAAATCCGTTCAGCCATTATCGCGTGAAAAGGTAACAAACAGACAGACAGACAGACAAAAATTTCAAAAAAGCTATTTTCGGTTTCAGGGTGATTAATTATATATGTTAGGACCAATTATTTTTGGAAAATCGAAAATTACCAGAAAAATTTCGACTACAGATTTATTATTAGTATAGATAAAATGTATTTTGTATGGCAACATGAAATTCATTGGTTTGACTTAACAGTTTACGATTCACGAGACCTAACCTAAAAATTGTTTTATTTTGTTTGATCACATGAAATGATTAGTATATCTACGAACTCCGAAAATGGAATACCACTTTAAAATGCTGTTTGTTGATTAATTGTTGGTATGTAATTTATTAATATTAATATTATTAATTACGTTCAATTTTCAAATAATACTCGCTAGTAGCTCTCGTTTCATAAACGTTGGCAGAAGCTACAAAAGCAAACGATGTTGTCAACATAACAGAAAGTAACTGCCAGTTGTAGTATTCGTCACTACCGAAATTCGAAACAAAGTTGGCAAAAAGAATCCAACCTGACAAGAAGATCACTACAATCTACTAGCATAAATAATAATATAGACAAAATAGTTAGGTTTCATCTTTAAGGTATAAAGTAAGAAGACCTGGGTGCAGTGGCGGTTCCATGGGGGAGGGAAGGGAGGAACGTCCTCCTCACATTTTTCTTATTTTGAAAGTAAATACCAAATAAAATACGTGCCTTGAAATTCTAGGAAGATTCGGTAATTTTTAACTTCTCAGCTATAAGAAAACCTCGGTTGAACGAGTTTTAAACGACGCGCGCTCATGTGCTGCTAGAAAACTGTGAGAACGATGCGAGATTGTTTGTGTGGAGGAAAGCCAATCCATTCCTCCTTTACTGCAGTTAACACACATAGACAACAGCGCGCTAGCGGCCAGAGAAAGAAGCAGAGTTTTAAAGCAAGTAAATGAACGGATAGGGAGGAGATCCTCCTCTGAATCAGCGCATAGGCGGGAAATAGAAACCGACTGGTCTTGCAGCAAGCTCGCTACCGTTGCCATCTAACGATGCTGCATTCAACCAGACTATAACACATCTAGAAGGAGGCACAATAAAAACAGTTTTAACGCAAAGCCATGAAAGACACCATATAAACTTTTTTTTTATTATAAATGAAAAATATTATTCATTGCATTTTATATAGGCTACTATTCACAGTTTGAAACTTTCAAGGATATTTGAAAGTTAAAGCTGGGTTTATGTAAAACTAAGAGAAAGTAGTTACCTCTACGTTAGTATCGCAGATCTTTTTGACCCCTGAAATTCACTTTCATTCATTGTCTACTATACAGGGCAACAGCCAAGTGGTCAGTTTTGTACAAATATATTAGAAATTGAAAGTAGGTACTCCAAACTACATTATTTTTAACATAAATATTAATCGGCCACCGGCAGCTTTGAACAATAATGGTAGTATGACTTCACAAGAACTGACATTCTTCAAAAGCATGCGATACTGAACTTGTAAAATGTATATGTGGCAACACAGACCACGTGGGTGGGTGCAGTGTTCTCGCTCTCATCAGATTATGTCCCATTCCTATTTCCGTAAAACGGTTCCAATTACGTGTTAGTTGCTATAATCTCTTCCAACACGTGTGATGCTGTAGTGTGCTCGAAAAATACTGCGAGGTTGTGAATTTCCTTGTAATTGTTAATTTGTGCAATTATTCAAACCAATGAATGGAAGTGAAAACATAATATATTTTGGAAAATTTAGGAAACTCAGTTTACAAGAACAGATTATTGCTATACAGAAGGGAAGGCCAACCCCAACACTACCTAGTCTTACATGTATGCATTTAGGCTAATTTGTAGCATGTTTCATTCAAGAAGGTATCATTTCGTGCTGTTAACTTCCTTCCTCCTCTTAAAAAATACGCAGGAGCCGCCACTGCCTGGGTGTCATAGACGTAAAGATCCAACATTTCGGGGGTACATGTCGGCTCTGATACCAAAAGCTATTTCCCTGGAGTAAGTTTCCCTTGTTCTCCTGCTTCCTGGTGATGGAGTCGACATGTAGCATATGCCTCTATTACATCTATGACACTGTGAAAATCCCCAGACACCTCATGCCGTGTTGATCATCGACAAAGTTTCAAAGTATGTGTACGGAAATACCTGGTTGCTCAATTCCAAGCAAGTCGGTCTTCGCAAACATTTTTTCCATTAATATTCATCATAATTTAGTTGCCTTCTGTCTGAGATTGGTCAAACACTTCGTTTTACTTCGTTCTTTGACAGGTAATGTTAAGGTTAGCAAAAAAACCCACAATTTTTTCAAACAATGAAAGAATATGTTTCCTCGTTTTTGACG
This sequence comes from Periplaneta americana, assembly GCF_040183065.1. Taxonomy (NCBI): domain Eukaryota; kingdom Metazoa; phylum Arthropoda; class Insecta; order Blattodea; family Blattidae; genus Periplaneta; species Periplaneta americana. Next base: position 9,078,589 of record NC_091131.1, on the reverse strand, counting down.
TGCGCTCTTCAAACACTGCAAAGCAAAGACATCATCTGCATTTAACAGCTTGGAATGCTGGTCTTCACAACCAGATTGTGCTTCTCTTTGCAGTCTGTTGTAAAGGCGACTTCCGAGAACTGGTTTTGTTTCAAAAACTGTCAATTCTGTATAGCGTTTATTCCAAGTAACTGCTTTGGTCGTACTTCCTAACTATACAAAGTATAGGCTTGAGTTTGTAGTTCTGAAAAATTAGATTCCGATATTTTGACGGAAATGCTCATTTTGACCATCCCTGATGCAGAAAAACCTTAGGTATGTTATTGTTCTAAGTCGTTTATCTATTGCGTAGATTTCTTCTCAACTGTTGAGCGATTCTTGCTCATTCAGCAATCTTCCAATAATTTGACTATAAATTAATTAATATTTATTTGGAAAATAAATAAGATAAAATGGCTAATTTTCTTCAGATGATCGACCTGGTTGGCGAGTTGGTATAGCGCTGGCCTTCTATGCCCAAGGTTGCGGGTTCGATCCCGGGCCAGGTCGATGGCATTTAAGTGTGTTTAAATGCGACAGGCTCATGTCAGTAGATTTACTGGCATGTAAAAGAACTCCTGCGGGACAAAATTCCGGCACATCCGGCGACGCTGATATAACCTCTGCAGTCGTTAAATAAAACATAACATTTAACATTTTGCTTCAGATGTGATATAGGCCTAATGATTTTTCACAACTCTATTATATAGGAAGCGGCAATTGAATGTAACTGTTTTCATAGTCTTCTTGTATATGACACTGAGTCGAACTAAAAGAATACATTTATTCTGAAAAAATAATACTTGGGTGAGAAGGCAAAAGAACGTAAGGGCCAAAAGATGGATTTTCAGATTATTGTTGATTCATACTTAGGCCTACTTACTTACAAATGGCTTTTAAGGAACCCGGAGGTTCATTACCGCCCTCACATAAGCCCGCCATGGGTCCCTACCCTGAACAAGATTAATCCAGTCCCTACCATCATATCCCACCTCCCTCAAATCCACTTTAATATTATCATCCCATCTACGTCTCGGCCTCCCCAAAGGTCTTTTTCCCTCCGGCCTCCCAAATAACACTCTATATGCATTTCTGGATTCGCCCATACGTGCTACATGCCCTGCCCATACCAAACGTCTGAATTTAATGTTCCTAATAATTATGTCAGGTGAAGAATACAATGCGTGCAGTTCTGTGTTGTGTAACTTTCTCCATTCTCCTGTAACTTCATCCCTCTTAGCCCCAAATATTTTCCTAAGCACCTTATTCTCAAACACCCTTAACCTCTTTTCCTCTCTCAAAGTGAGAGTCCAAGTTTCACAAGAACAACCGGTAATATAACTGTTTTATAAATTCTAACTTTCAGATTTTTTGATAGCAGACTGGATGTCCTAATTTTAATTACATTACTTAATTGTTTCATATAATTATCAGTAAAATAGTTCCTGTTACGAGAATAAGTTCAGTTTTGTCTGAGCTGGGACTCGAAAACTGTCCAATCAAAGATTATACAACGCGCTCCGTTGCTTCTGTCTTCTGTCTTGATCACGATGGCCTTCCTTCTCCAGACAGCCGAAGTTCAATGTCAGCACTTCCTGCCCACAAGCACAAGACACCGAACTTTGTCCCCAGGGTTCTAAACTCGATAAGAACTGATTGTCGAAACATACAAAATTAGGTGGAATAGTTGACAGTCATGATTGCACTGTTCATCTCCGAAACCATCCATTACATTTAGGAGACCAATTCCTTATCATGTACCATATTTTATAAAGAGTGTAGATAGCGGTGACCAAAGCGGGTGTCGTGATTACATCGTGTAATCACAGACATTCAAACGGTTGCGAGGAGTTTCCTGTACATTGCTGTGTGTACGTACTGAAGACAAGCAGTGGCGATATCATGTCGCTCTACAAACTGTCCCTACAAGCAGTAAAAGGTGGTTTCGTAAAGAATGAGAAGGAGAACTTTTTTGTTGAATAATTTCAAGGGAAAAATTGTTCCAGGGCCGGGTATCGATCCCGGGACCTCTGGTTGAACGTACCAGCGCTCTTACCAACTGAGCTACCAGGGAACTCCACCCGACATCGTCTCAACTTTTCCCTTTATATCCACACAACTCGCGTGGGCTGACGAAACGCCAGAGACCCACATCGAGTGCACACAATCGTCTTGCTTCACTTACCTTTCTTCCCACCATAATCTGAACACACGCTCTCGTCATGAAACAATACTAACAATACCATCCCATCGCACCTCCTCATACTCATCTTCTTTCACAATAGCCCTGCCAAGACTCTGGAATTCGCTACCTGCTAGCATCAGGGACTGTCGAAATAAAATTGAATTCAAACGAAAACTTACTAGGCTTGGTCAGTAATTGATTTCTTGTAAATAGTTTCTTTAATCTATCACAAAATATTTCAATATTCAGTAATTTCATCACTATACAATTTTGTTATTCTAGATTTAATTTGTAATTCAGTAAATATAAAATATTCTTTGTTTCTCTATGATAAATTATCTAGCTTTAATTATTCAGGTAATCTTTTCATACTTTGATTTTATTGTAATTGTAATTGTAAATTTAATACTAATTGTAATGTTATTTGTAATTGTAATTGTAAATTTAATACTAATTGTAATGTTATTTGTAATTGTAATTATAAATTTAATACTAATTGTAATTTTATTGTTCATATTGTAGTTGAAATCTCCTGGTAGAGGGGCAGAGAAGGCCTGACGGCCTTATCTCTACCAGGTTTAATAAATAAATACTAATACTAATACAATCTCTGTGTGACTTGGAATTGTGGTTTTCTGTTAACGTACACAGTGACGTATATATTATGCAAATCTAGTCTTTCAGGTAAGACTAGAAAGACTAGATTTGCAACTTTTTTGTTGTTCTGTCGGATAGAATGTAATATGTTTACTTTGCTCAACGGTTCAATTAGGAATATATAGAAACATTAATTGCCACGCTGAATAATGTATTATTATTATTATTATTATTATTATTATTACTATTATTACTATTATTATTACTACTGACCACTAAGTATGTGTTTCTATAATTCTTCTCTACGTGCATGAATATTGATATTTTTAGATCTTCTCCCTAGAAGGATAAAATTATTAGGTTTTATCTCAATTTTAATATTGTTAATCTTTAGATGAGCGTAAATATTTATTAATTATTCATTTAATAATAATATTGTAGAAAAACTGATTCAATAATATGTGTCAACGAACTGTTAAACACCAGGAACTGACATGTCTGAAATGATAGTCAGAAAGAGAAAGATGAGATAAATAAATGTAAGGCAGTCAGCTACCTAATGTGGTTTGAAATATCTCGTGCTCTAAAGCCTTTTAATAGAACAGAATTTCTCAAAAGAGTAATTATTAAAATAGCTTAAATAACTTGTCCATAAGAAGTTTTTAATTTTGAAAAACTACGAATTTCTCGACCAGGTATCGAGAGAAGAATTTAGAAAATTCCTGATTACATTCAAGAGGAATATTAAAAAAAGAAGCGAGAAAAATAGTATATTATTCACTGGCTCTTGATGACAGCAGTGAATCACTGCTACAGCAAAGCTTGAGATTTTTATCCGCGGGATTGATCAAGATGTTAGTACAGGAACCACCACTGGTTGTAGTTTTCATGCCGAGTACCTTTCCTCCGTCTCCTTACTTCATAGGCTGTCTGTCCCATGTAATCACTGCAAGCCGAGTTTTGGTCACCGCTGGTGTAGACGAAACTGGTTTGGAAATAGCTCTTCTGCTTTGTACCGTGTCATGGAGCTAGCGGATCTGAATGTGTATTATACATTCCTGAGACGAGAGCAGCAAAAAGGGTCTTGTCAAATGATGGAGAAAGAAAAAGAGAAGGGACGCAATAAGCGATGGACGCGGAAGCGATGTTGCAGAAAGACTTCACAAAATTACTATGCAGGGTTCATGATCACGGGCATATAATTTACAACAAAAAAAAAACCTTAGTAATGCACATAACATCTCCATATAACTTACGACAATATTAAAGGATGTATGAGCTATTCCATCTCAACTCGACCGAAATATAGAGAAAATTGATCTTACAATTTCCAAATACAATGAAATTTTTTTTGTACGTAGAGAACTGTGATACAATGCGTTGTGCAAAGTTTGAGGCATCAGAACTTCACAGTGTTTAAATTAAAAATATTTAAATTTATCGTATTTTCATAAAAATTTGCAACTTTAAACTGTTGTAGCTCCGAAACCCTTTCACCCAATGATCAAAAGCATGGTTTACTTTGATGCTGAAAAATTAAAGTTTATATTGACATATAAACAGAGTTTATTACTTTTTATGGAAATGGAGAAATTTAGATTTTTCCTCATTAAGACGCCTTTGCCTAGGGAAAAATATTTTAAAAATATATAGTTAGATTCCGCATTGAAAGTACAAATAAACACATATTTTTTACTGGTGCACCGTTGATAAGAAAGTATTGAAAATATCAAATAAAGAAAATAAATAGTACGCGCGTGAACTAACCAGCTGACTGTGAGGCGGAAGCTAGCCGAGACAAGCAGGGCCAGGAGACATAAACACGTGATGTGTCGTCTAGCAGCGCATGGCTGTGCTAGCTTTATCACATGTTTTCATAAACGCAGGATTAACGCCCAACGCTCGCTTATCTTCAGCTCTCGGCCAGTATGTGCGGTACTGCGCCGTTCAAGTCTAGGCGAGTGAAAATAATCTATTTAATACCCTCTAAACTTACTGCCGAGCCACTAAGCAAACAATGCCGAATCCCTCTTAATAATGCAAGGTTTTTCCTCAATATTTTTTTACATTTTTACAAATTGGCAAAAAGCCTTAAAAGTAAGTAAAATCAGATTATCTGTCTATCTTAACATAACATACCAAATGTCAGCTTCAAAATGAGCTCTCGTTCAATGTTCTGCAGTAAATGGTTCCAGAGTTCTGAGCGCTGAAAGAAGCTTGTTTTTCTAAAATACGCTAAATTTGTCGCTCAATAATACGAAAACCGTTTGATTTTCGATAGTATATTTTTGAAAATGCACTCTCCTCAGCACCTTGTATAAGTAGGGAAAAAATTAGAGTATAAAAAATGCGAGTTTTTTTACTGATCGATTTCATATGTTAATAGCCCGTATGTATTAAAACACCACCACTGTGAATGCTTATATCCAAAGAACATAAAAAATTGTCACTGCATAACTATAAGAAATTTAGACACTGATAAGAACAAATATAAAATTTTAAAATTCCTTTTCAGAACGAAAAGTTACATTGGCTTTCATCAAATTTCTACACATTTATTTAAAGAACCAAACTTTCTTTCAATAATTTATTATCATAATACATTGTTCTCTTAAATTGACTGAGGATATTGGAAATTAAATGTATGGCTTTCCCAAAACAAGCTATGAAATGTTTCATATAAAAATTTTCATCTCGAAAAGGTATAAAAAAACGAGCAAAATTGTATTAAACCTTTTTGTTTGAAATATCACAAGGAATTTGGAAGGAAATCCCGAAAACACAAAGTATATGATTATGTCTCGTGACGAGAATATTGTACGAAATGGAAATATAAAAATTGGAAATTTATCTTTTGAAGAGGTGGAGAAGTTCAAATATCTTGGAGCAACAGTAACGAATATAAATGATACTCGGGAGAAAATTAAATACAGAATAAATAAGGGAAATGCCTGTTATTATTCGGTTGAGAAGCTTTTGTCATCTAGTCTGCTGTCAAAAAATCTGAAAGTTAGAATTTATAAAACAGTTATATTACCGGTTGTCCTTTATAGTTGTGAAACTTGGACTCTCACTTTGAGAGAGGAACATAGGTTAAGGGTGTTTGAGAATAAGGTGCTTAGGAAAATATTTGTGGCTAAGAGGGATGAAGTTACAGGAGAATGGAGAAAGTTACACAACACAGAACTGCACGCATTGTATTCTTCACCTGACATAATTAGGAACATTAAATCCAGACGTCTGAGATGGGCAGGGCATGTAGCACGTATGGGCGAATCCAGAAATGCATATAGAGTGTTAGTTGGGAGGCCGGAGGGAAAAAGACCTTTAGGGAGGCCGAGACGTAGATGGGAAGATAATATTAAAATGGATTTGAGGGAGGTGAGACATGATGATAGAGACTGGCTTAATCTTGCAGAGGATAGGGACCGATGGCGGGCTTATGTGGGGGGCAATGAACCTTCGGGTTCCTTAAAAGCCATTTGTAAGTAAGTAAGTACTGATAAAATTACAACACACTAGGGATTCAAAATTCCTCATAATACTTGAAAAATGTGTACTGGATACAAAAATAATGTTACATAGTTTAAAAAACAACAAAAATAAAAATATTTCATGCGTAAAATGAAAAAAATTTTCGGAATTTGAACTTACATTTAAAATAATTTTCTGGAGGACTTCTGTTTATAACTAGACCCGGGACTGTATTTTACAAGGAACCAACAATAGTCTGCAAGCATGCTGGATGATGATCTTCCTTTATATCGCCTTTCCATTTCAGATATGTCTTGATGAAATCTTTCCCCATGCTCGTCGTTTACCGTTCCAAAGTTAGGAGGAAAGAAATCCAAATGAGAATGTAAAAAGTGTATTTTGAGAGAAATATTACACTCCATTTTGTCATATGCACTTATCACGGCTTCCACAACAAGTTCTATTTAGTTCTCTGGCCTAGAATTTCCAAGGAAATTTGAGCAAACGTCTTTGAACGGCGCCATGCCTTTCTTTCTGTAACGGAAAGTTTTTCCTCAAAGATTTTTTTTTATATTTAAATTCAAATATATACAGAATAAAGATATATAATTACAAAACAAACAAAGAGAAATACAAATAAAATAATACAAGCAATATAAAAAGAAGATACAGTAGTATTAACAAAATTTGAGACCGAATGAGCAGCGCTCGTGCTCGGTCGCAGTTCAGGTATAATATTAAAATAAAAAATAATAATAATAAAAATAAATAAGTAAAATAAAATAGGAACTAAAATATACTTAATTACAGCGGCAATGGAATTATATAATATAATATTAACACTAGAGAAGAATAATATCGCACGTGAAAAGTAGGACTAATATATGTTTCAAACTTATAGAATACAAATATAATATAGGTTGATTAATTCATACACATAGGCTATAAATTTATAAAGGATCAACCATTAACTTTGTGAATTTATGGATCGATGAAAATGATCTCTTTTAATTTTCCTTCACTCAAATTGGTAAACGTTTCCTTTAAATACTGAAAACCACACCCTTGTTTGTTCACTGCATACATCTCACTTTGAACTGTTATGAAATTTACTTAATTGAAGAGACAAATATCTGTTTACTTATTAGAAGTGCAAAAGAACATGCCAACAACCATAAGAAACCGGAAATAAGTCATAAACTCATAAAATGCATTAGCTTTTGTTTTGATTTATACTCCCAACCCGAGCCGGTTGTTTCCTGGGGGAGCGCTTATCGAAAAGTAATTCACAGTATATCTTAAAAACCTTACGTGATACGAAGAAAAGGGACGCATTTTCGGATTCAGCGCACATCAAACCATGAGGGTCACATTGTTTTAAGTCGGAGCAAAATTCTTGTTGTTCAGTGTTATTGCAGCAAACGATCATCATTTCTTTAAAAACACTTCTTCCTTCCTTGTACCATTTGCTAACCTTGAACTCAAGATTGATTTGTAAACAATGAATGTGCTAACATCCTGAAGTAGTAACATCGACAAATACTCTGAGCAACTGTATTGGTTTGCAGAACGGGATCTTGAAGACGTTTGCATTGGGAGAAGCATACGCTTTTCAAATCAATTAGGTACAGGCGTGTTGAGAAATCGAATGTGGGCAGGGCAAAACACACACGTGGTACTTGGGAAATAACGGTTCTCGAAACACGCAAACACTGATGTAATAATAATAATAATAATAATAATAATGATAATAATAATAATAATAATAATAATAATAATAATAATAATTCTTGTAATACCTCCTTATTGCCAATTGTTGTTAATAATGCATTTAATTCGTAAATTTCAAGTCATCTCTTAATATAGCTATTTATTGCTTTTAAAATAATGTTTAATAACTATTTTATTTTTATTTATATATATGTGTATATATATATATATATATATATATATATATATATATATTTCTTCCTATAACCATTACAAGGTTGCCAATTACAAAGAGTACCATGATACAATAAGTATAGAAAAAAGTTATTACAGTGAAAAATAACAAATTGAAATAGATTGAAACACAATAGTAATATACGTTACAAGAGCGGCATGTTGACGTTTTCATGTTCGAGGAAAAGATTGAAAAAGCGAAACGTAGTTGAGCTTTTTTAATTTCCGAGAACATGAAAACAAACATACCGCTCGTGTATCGTACATTATTTTGTGCGAAGATCGTTTATTACATACCTGAAAGGCGAATTTCTAATTAGTTGCAATGAAATCTCCATGTTGGTTTCTGTTTAATGACGGCAAATTCGGAAAACCAAAATATCTTTACTCCAGCAGGCCGTGATATACGTCTGTCTTCCCCCCCCCCCCAGTCTATAAATGCGAACTTAAAACAAACGGTAAGGTTATGTAATGATTTATTTTTCATTTTAATATTTTAACAATATTATTTATATAACATATTGCAGTAATAACATCGGCATCTGGAATCTTGTTGATTTTTTCACGGCTTCCTTAATGTTACTTGATCAGGAATGCAATAAGTTTCGTGGAGTAGTAGACTTTACTTAATTTTTGCAAATATTTAAAAACAATTGCAGTGGTAAGTTTCCAATTTATAATTATTACTATGTTAAACGTCTCTAAAAATAATATGTTAAAAGCCTAAGCAGTAAAATGAATGTCGCGCTTAAGCGGTAAGAAGAGGGAAATTGTTATGTGTGTTACGTTGGGAATACTGAATGTGGTATTTCACACTTACCGCGTATTGGTTCTGTGCGGAAAACAAGCAAATACGCACGATCTCGCCCAAAATAATATACGAAATAACGTCAAGAAGATGTGAATTATAGTCATGGTCCCTTTGAATAATGCCTGAAAATAGCTATTAATCCTTTGCGTGTTTTTTTTTAATAATGTGTTTAATCTGTAACTACAGTCACTGTATTGTTATTAGTATCTCTTTGTTCTTACCTATTGCTTTAAAAAGAATGTGTTTAATTTGTAATCTTAAGTCATTTTTTCTACAATTCTTTTACTGTACTGTTTACATTTGTTTTTAAATCTTTTGTATTACCCCTAACATTATATATTGCCCTTCAAGAATTTCGGTATTCGTTAGTTGTAAGTCATTACTTGTGTTATATTTTAATTATTGTAATATTGTTCCTGAATCATTTACGTAACTTGTAACCGTAAATCATTGCTTGTAATATCTCTTTATTACTCTTAACTGTTTCATTGTTCATGAATTAAGTATTAATTTGAAAGTGAAAGTGAAACTTTGTTTTATTAGTCTACTATTGATTATCTTTTTAAGATCGTGATTTACTCTGAAACGGTTAGACATTCTTGTATATCTTTTGCATTGATTATTCCTCAAACATCTCATTAATCTTTAACAGGATCCATTCTTTCATTAAGGTGCATGCTTCTACATAATTCATGTGAATTGTAACTGTGACCACTATTTTATGTTATCACTTTACTATTGTTTATTGGTTATAAAATATGTATTTTGATCCCAACTATAACCCTAATATACCTCAAGGTGAAATAGGGTTTATTAAATTGGATACTAAAAAAATAATAATAATAATAATAATAATAATAATAATAATAATAATAATAATAATAATAATCAACGGCAAGCATTAGACCTATTAGCCTGTTGCATCAATTGTTCATGCCATCTTTTCAGAGGGCGACCCACTTCCATAATATTTCATACTTGGCATAGTCGTGATAGCTAATAAGACACTGGAGTCAACATCCGTTCATGAAATTAACAAGTACCTGCAAATGACTGAGGAAATCAACTGTGGCAACAACCCAGCCACTGCCAATTGCAGGTAGGGGGATAGTTCCGCAATCTTTTGTGCAATATTGACATACATACATACATACATACATACATACATACATACATACATACATACATACATACATACATATACACGCACGCACATTAGAGCGTCTGAACGCGAAATCAGGTGGCCCGGGTTCGAATCCCGATCGAGGCAAGTCACCTGGTTGAGGTTTTTTCCATAGTTTTCCCTCAACCCAATACGAGCAAATGCTGGGTAACTTTCGGTGCTGGATCCCGGACTCCATTAATAGAGTTAAGTCCACACCTGTAGAGTAACGGTCAGCACGTCTGACCGCGAAACAAGGTGGCCCGGGTTCGAATCCCGGTTGGGGCAAGTTACCCGGTTGAGGTTTTTTCCGGGGTTTTCCCTCAACCCAATACGAGCAAATGCTGGGTAACTTTCGGTGCTGGACCCCGGACTCATTTCACCAGCATCATCACCTTCATTTCATTCAGACGCTAAATAACCTGAGATGTTGATACAGCGTCGTAAAATAACCCAATAAAAAAATTAACAGAGTTAAGACAATGCAACGCTAGGACGTAAACAAAGCGTTTCTGGATATGGGTCTATTAACAAAATATGATCACATAGTACCCATCTACCTACCACCGAGCCTTGTTACATATATTTTTACATTATGTATAAAGGATTTCTCAAAGTCTTCTGAATGCGTCGTTTGGTGTAAAGTGTGGGAACTCTAAGATACAAAACAATTCGACAAGAAGGAAGCCAAATGCAAATATTACGAATTGATTATCATAATGCAGTGGCAGCTGAAAACTAGAGTTATTACTTCAAAACTGGAAGTAAATCAACTGGATTATAAATTCTAAATTATAATAAAATTAATTTGAACACTAAATCAAATAATCATATTAGATGAGATTGAAAATAAAACAAAACTCATTCTAAGAATGAATATATATATATATATATATATATATATATATATATATATATATTCAGATATTTTTATGATGCCCAAAGCATAATTTATAACAATTTAAATCTGTATCGTTGATGTCCCATTTCTAATTAAGCGACATTGAAGATTAATTCGTATAATTAAAGCTATAACGTGCTTCATCCTATACAAACTATTAATATACAATCACTAGGGTAATTGCTGGATCATTAAGAGTTCCAGAAATATCACATTCCATAACATCTATTTCTAATAAGGGAACACTAATACAGAAAAATGTATTTGGTTGTTATTGAGAAGTAACACAAATCCGTCCACACCTGTGGAGTAACGGCTAGCGCGTCTGTCTGCGAAACCAGGTGGCCCGGGTTCAATTCCCGGTCGGGACAAGTTACCCGGTTGAGATTTTTTCCCGGGTTTTCCCTCAACCGAATATGAGCAAATGCTGGGTAACTTTCGGTTCTGGACCCCGGACTCATTTCACCGGCATTATCACCTTCATTTCATTCAGACGCTAAATAACCAAAGATGTTGATAAAGCGTCGTAAAATAACCTAATAAAAAACACAAATCCTTTCAACACGTTTGAAACTTTAAATACCTATTTGATATCTTACACATACGCCCAAATTACCATTCATAACCAGCTTACAGCCCTATTTGAGTACTCTACAAATGCATTTCCTTGGTTGGTATATAATTCTGTATGCCTTACTTACTTATGGCTTTTAGAGAACCCGGAGGTTCATTGCGGCCCTCACATAAGGCCGCCATCGGTCCCTATCCTGAACAATCCAGCCCCTTGCATCGTATTCCACCTCCTCAAATCCATTTTAATATCATCCTCCCATGTACGTCTCGGCCTCCCCTAAGGTCTTTTTCCCTCCGGCCTCCCAACTAAGATTCTATGTGCATTTATGGATACGTGCTACATGTTCTGCCTATCTCAAATGTCTCGATTTCATGTTGCTAATTATATCAGGTGAAGAATACAATGCGTGCAGTTCTGCGCTGTGTAACTTCCTTCATTCTCCTGTAACTTCATCCCTATTTTCCTAAGCACCTTATTCTCAAACACCCTTAACCTATGTCCCTCTCTCAAAGTGAGAGTCAAAGTTTCACAACCATACAGAACAACCGGTAATATAACTGTTTTATAAATTCTAACTTTCAGTCTTTTTGAGAATAGGGAAGGTGAAAAAAACTTCTGAACGGAATAATAGCAGGCACTTCCCATATTCATTCTGCTTTTAATTTCCACCCGAGTGTCATTTATATTTGTTACTTTGCTCCAAGATATTTGAATTTACAACGTGCAAAAAAAAATCTGGATGTTGAATAGAGTTTAAACGCCTGTCATAAAGTATTAGAAATGGATCTAGATATGCCATATAATACTTCTTTTAAATTTACCTGGACGAATTATCCCATTGTACCAATATTACCTGTGCAAAATGGTCGTTTCCGCTACCTCATACCGGACTAGAAGTCAGGTTTTCTATATCTATATTCAGGAATGTGATTTTTGTGAAAATTGTTTTCGTTCTAAACGAATCCATTAGCTAGTATCGGTTGTTCAAGGAAAGTTGAAAAATTAAACAAGCAATAATTAATACATTGTGGGAGAAAAAAAAGGAAGGAGGCCAAGGGTAAGCCTAATGACCATGCAAAGTAATAGCGATACTCCATGTGAAAGAGGTGACAAACTCTCAACATATACACAATATCTTATCGTATTACTAGAACTTGCTCTGCGCATAAACCGGCTCAACTCGATTTGATGGCAGTAATCCATTCCCACAGGTTTGCCTTGGCAGACATCACTTTTAAAAGAAGCAACAGACTCCTACCTAAACCTCAAAACGAAGGATCCAACACGTTATATAACATACAGAGGTGAGCCTGCCTGGAGAGAAATAAAAAATAGGTTGCAGCCGCCAAATTACTCTTCAAGGAACGACCACTCTTATAAATTGAGGGAAAGAAGACAGAGGACGGACAATGGAAAGTTTTCTTTTCTCAATCGTACTATCAGGGACTGGAATGCTTTACCTGCAGACTTACTAAAGGGTTTACCAACAACCAAAAATGCATTTAAAAATAGGCTTAAGGACCTTACTAATAGACGGTAATTATACACAGTAGTTAAAAGGTGTAAATGATATGTTGTTATTGAAATGTTGTACCAGTGAAGAATTATGTTGTATCAGTGAAGAAGTATGTCGTGTCAGTGAAGTGTGCTGTGTAAGTGAAACGTGTTCCTGTCAGTGAAGCTTTATAGTTTATAGTGGCAGTGCAAAGAATTTGAGCAGTGAAATGTTTTTGAAGTGTTAGTGAAATCAGGATAGAATCAGTGAAATGTGTCGTAGTTCCAGTGCAGTGAGTGAGTTGACAGCGAAATGAGTGTAATGTTGAAAGGTACTTGTGCAGATATGAACATATACTCGTGGGTTTTAGTTCGATCTTAGTTTTAAGATACAAATTAGAATATTTCAAATGTTATTTTAAGTGATCGTTTCATTTAATTTAGTATATTCCCTATTGTTGTTGTTATTATTATTGTTGGTATTAATTATTAGTATTATTATTAATTGTATTTTTAATTAACAAGTTTATTATTGTCATCACTGAGTGTAATTAGTTATCACTGCCACCGGGTATATACCCATTGCAGTGTGAATAAATACATACACACAACTGTCGCCTCCAGTTTTCCAGTGGTCTAGTGAACTTTTATGTAATGATCTAGATATCGGAAACAGCTATTGTGTACGGTTATTTTCAGACTCTACAACAGGTACACATGAGTTATGGAAAAACCGCGTACTTAGCTCGAAATTCCCTAGTTTTGTCAATATTTCCCATAAATGTCTTTCCTGTTCGGAAGAAATATTTTGGCTTTTCAACTCAATACTTGCAATGCTTCGGAAGTAGGGCCTACTTGCAGGCTGAATCATCACAAGTGTCGACATGGATCTACCTGGAATGTTTTTAGTTGTTTATTTAACGACGAATCAACTACTAAGTTACTTAGCGTCGATGGAATTGGCGATAGCGAGATGGTATTTGGCGAAATGTGGCCAAGGATTCGCCATAGATTACCTGGCATTCTCCTTAAATAGGCCGGCGAGAATACTGTACTCTGCATCCTTGCTGAAATCTTTGCGACTGTAATTTTTCTTCTGTTATAATGTGAGGAAATTAAACACAGAACAAATATGGAAAATGCCTGTTATTATTCGGTTGAGAAGCTTTTGTCATCTAGTCTGCTGTCAAATAATCTGAAAGTTAGAATTTATAAAAGTTATATTACCGGTTGTTCTTTATGGTTGTGAAACTTGGACTTTCACTTTGAGAGAGGAACTTAGGTTAAGGGTGTTTGAGAATAAGGTACTTAGGAAAATATTTGGAGCTAAGAGGGATGAAGTTACAGGAGAATGGAGAAAGTTACACAACACAACCGCACGCATTGTATTCTTCACCTGAATAACTAGGAACATTAAATCCAGACGTTTGAGATGGGCAGGGCATGTAGCACGAATGGGCGAATCCAGAATGCATATAGAGTGTTAGTTGGGAGGCCGGAGGGAGAAAGACCTTTAGAGAGGCCGAGACGTAGATGGGAAGATAATATTAAAATGGATTTGAGGGAGGTGGGATATGATGTAGAGAATGGATTAATCTTGCTCAGGATAGGGACCGATGGCGGGCTTATGTGAGGGCGGCAATGAATCTCCGGGTTCCTTAAAGCCAGTAAGTAAGTACGATGTAAGTTCTTACTAGGAATCGCAAATATGACGCTGCAGGATTACAAATATGTGACTTTTCATATCCACTTAGCAGAACTGTCAAGAGCCATAGTGAATCATTCAGTACGTTAGTACAAGGTTCAGTGTAGCCTATATTACACATTTTTACCTCATTGTTAAAAGGGTGAAATAACATAATCAACTTCACTTCACAGTGTAGTTCCAAATCGTTGAGTAAGAGTATAATCAGTGATTTTGAAGTTTGTAAGATTCTGTATTAAAATAAAAGTTGAAAACGAAATCGTCGTACGCAGGAAGATCTTTACATAGCAAATATGACGAACTTGGTTTTATTCCAAAAAAAAAATTTGAAAAAAGAAAACTGCTCAAATTGTAGGCTACATTTTGTGGCTTTATAATTGAAAACATGGCGTATTCAAGCTTATTGGAATATGTAACTTATTAATTCACTTCATGAATATAATTTATTACTGCGAACAGAAAATCGTGTACAATATTAGGGGAGAGTCGGGTAGTATCGGACATCGGGTAGTATCGGACAGTGCGTTTCTTTCATCTACCACCATATGACAGTACCTGAATGACATGGTTACGTTTCTCTATGCGACATCACAGAAACGTAACCATGTCAATCAGGTACTATCATCGTGTGGTAGATGAAAGAAACTCACTGTCCGATATTATCCGATGTACGATAGTACCCGACTCTCCCCTAATTCTTCTAAGTGCCGTAATTTACGTAAAATATGTATCACGTAATTTACGCGGCCAACTCTGACCCAACCATTAAGCTACATGCCTCATTATGTTTTAATGACGCTTTATCAAGTACTGTCTTCCTCCGACGAGTTTAGCGCTGGGACCTGAGGTATTCTTGCCATCGGTGCGGGGGGGTTGCAGGTAGATTCTTTTGTTGCTACAGCCAAGCCGAGCCGAGCGGAGTGGGAAGTATTAATCGTCCAAAAATATGCAGTCTTCAGTTTGTAGTAGTGTGTGAATATTTCATATACATATTGTTTATCTAGGCCTATATGGTTTTGTTATTAATATATTAAATATATTGTTGCAATTTTTGCTCAAACGTCTGTCTGATGTTAGCTATGTTAATATTATATGAATTATTCACATTAAATATTTCACCGTTACAAGTCATTTTTAAGGAAACATGCTGTGGAAAATTTTTGGTTTTATTCTATTGGAATTTTAGAATATGTGTGATTGGTATCGTGAAAAACAGATTCCTATAATGTCATGCGAAAATCATTTGTTGGTGATATCTTAAAATACAGAATCAAGTAGTTATACTTCTCAAGCGAGTTCAGCAGTACAATATATTCAAATTGATTACTTTACAAATTTAATTCAATTCTGCTAATCACTAAGTTTTATAGTGTGATTCTTCTTTTCATTTATATTATTGTACTTGTATTATGATTTTTCCTTTTCTTTATTTTATTGTATTTGTATTTCTGGTGGTGTGATGGCCTTAACTTCACCAAAATAATAAATAAATAAATAAATAAATAAAATTTTCTACAATACTTTCCTTCTCTGAACACGTAAGTACGAATGGTTGTATCTCTATCTCGCCAAAAATACGTTAGAAAACTAATAGGCATACTGCTCTCGTAAATTGGGCGAACGTTTTCAGTATGATTGTACCACAGTCTACTATATACAGTCGCGAAGCTTGAGGTGATCTTTTGCAAATCTCGCGATAAAGCGCTCCAAGCGGTTAGCAACTAGAAACAATAGACTGTCCACGGTCGACTTTGGATTTAGAATGGACTGTATTTCCATCAAGTGCTAGGTCGTTGCGTATTTCGCATTGATGCTTGTGAAGAAAAATCCTAACATCTATTTCTTATTTTACTTCTAGATGCAAAAAGTGATTAATAAACAGCAGGAGGGAAGATCTAATGACAAAGAATGAAACATATCTTTATAATAATATGAAGTTTTGCTCTCTACATTTCGAAAACACACAATTTATGAATGAAAACAAAAATAAATTAATCTGGAATGCAGTTCCAACTTTATTTGATGTTTCAAATAAACCTGTTCTGTTATTACCTGCAGCTGAGAAACAAAAGCTTTGCACTAATTCTACGTCTGTATCAGCTGATTTCTTGAATAATTGTACATTTTCAGACAACTTAGACCTACTTTTTTTTTCAAAGGATACGTTTTTAATTATAGCTGTTAATTTTGTTGTTATTTTTATTTGTTACTTTACTAGAGACGTAGAAAAAGTAAGTCTGTTACAATAAAATTTATTGATCACGTTTTATTTCCAATTCTGGTGTGATTATTATTGCTTAACCTCATCCCACTTTGTTAACTACGTAAGCGTACACTACAAGTACCGGTACACGTAAGTTACTCCCATTAGTTCATATTTCCATTATTATTGTTATTATATTATTGTTGTAAAGGGAAATGCATTATTAATATTTATTGGTTTCATAGTTCATTATCGCTATAATCTTGAATGAGTGAAGCGATTATAGTAAATTTCAGTTCGTTTTGCAGAAACAAAAATAATATTAACCTATTTCTTGCAGGTATCTTCGAGTTTATGGTGGAATTTAATATACTTCGTTAAAATAATAAGTGAATTTTATCCATTTAATATTTCAATAATGGAAGGAAGGTGTTAATTTTTCCAAAAGAACACGACAACGAAAGTGTAACATATTTTGTCGTCTGCTAGGAGAGATCTGTGATGATGAGGCGATAGTAGCGATCCTAGTGGTGGGAAACTACCCATGTTTGCATTTTTACTACATATTGAGCTTCGCGACTGTATATAGTAGACTGTGATTGTACTTCCTTCCAGACTGCCGCTGTCACTGTTCCCTCCCACTCCAGTACCGCGCTAGACTAGTCGGAACCGCATTCCTCTCAGCACTAAACTCCTCAGAGGATGACAGTACCAGATTTGGCGAGATGATTCGCCATAAATTACCTGATAATCGCCTTACGTTGGGGAAAATCTCGAAAATAAACCCATCCAGGTAATCAGCCCGAGAGCAACTCCGGCTCGACAGGCAAGCGCCTCAGTTGACCGAGCTAAGCCGGTGGCTGCTTGCTTCTTTCAGTGGATGCTTTACCGAAGTACGACGCTGCCCCACCCGTAAGTCAATTCCAGTTAGTTTTTGGATGCGATTCAAAGGTGCCTCGCAGTGATTAACTCGCACCGCGTGGACCGTTAGTGTGTAAAGATGTCATCACGCAACCCGATGTTACTGCCCCACTTGCCTCACACTAACTGGTGGCTCACGATGCTTCGCGATCTTGCCTCGCTACTAAAAGAACAAAACCGCGAGGCAAACAACAAGCGAGGCTGCTGCGAGAGGCCGCCGAGCGTACCAACCTCGCTTCTAGGATACACGGCTTTACACTTCAGATAGATATACAGGGAAATCATTTTTACTTCAATTTTTATTGCACCTGAGTTTTTTAATGTACTTCACTCCCACCCCTTCTACTAATGAAGTTCCAACTGTCCTCCACACACAGATCCAAGACCGCAGATAGTAAACAGCACTGAGTTAGTGAGTATAGTATGTTCCAGAAATATGTTCGCGTTTTCAAGTGACGAAAGAGCTTTCAATATTGAATCATATTTTCGCACAGGTACTGTGCGTTTGCCTACGTCGCATCCCGATTTCCCCCACCTGCTTCTGCTCGCCCCTCTGTAAAAGCAGGGCTGTCTTAGCTCTTTTCTGAAATCATTAATTTCTGTTAGGAATCGGACGTTTACGTAATATTATACAACTGTTTAAAATAACTTAAATAAAAGGGCCTCGTTATGTAATTAACTGTCACGTGATTTCCCCCCTTTCTACGATCCACTTGGACGGACAGTAGATAGCATGTCTGAGTAATTTTATCTGTGCGGGTCGGGTAGAAGTGAAGATTGAATTTACA
Source organism: Periplaneta americana (assembly GCF_040183065.1). NCBI lineage: Eukaryota > Metazoa > Arthropoda > Insecta > Blattodea > Blattidae > Periplaneta > Periplaneta americana. The sequence continues at coordinate 9,059,812 of NC_091131.1, read as the reverse complement.
GTACGTAAGGTACTCTTTCATAGACTAGGTACAAAATTATTTCAACATGAGTTACTATTACGAAGGACGAAACTGGCAATTGGAATTAGATGCAATAGTCTATAGTGCGATAATATGCACAAAAGAACTGAAGCCTGTATCGAAATGAACGGCCACCATTTTAAAAAATGTGTTTAAATATCCATATTATGATTATTTTTCAATTAACTTCATTCTCTATATTGTACGCTAAAGTGTTGTAGACAGTATAATATACACTGCATAATGAACACGTTCGCATGGCTAACTCAGTTCGTGAGTAAAAACACTTATTCTTAATACTGTACTGTATTTTAATTAAACAAAAACCTAATGAAAATTATCGAACTCAAAATCGCGATATTTCCTAGTTTAAGTAAATGGATGAACTACTTTTCTTCCCTCCTATAACTAGTAGAGTGATTTGTTTGTGTTTTACGCCAGTATCATCGGACTACAGTCGTGGAAGGGGGTAGCAATCTGTGTTTCCGGTTCTCTAAAGGTATAGCCAGGTTAATATTAAAAATGTTAGTAAAAATAAAATGATGTCCCTGTATAAGGTTAAAACTACATTAACCTGAAGTATAGGGATATTTAAAAGAGGTAGGCCCTAACTTCAATTGCTCATATTTTCTACATAGTATTAAAAATTTTGGCATCGGCATATTACACAAGAAAATGAATTTTTTGTACCACCATTATTACCATAACTTCATCGTAGATGTTGTATGTGTTCACCACTATGTTCTTGTACAAGTAACATTCTCTCTTAAACGCTGTATACAGCAGCTCTCAGTTCGTGTTCTGGAATATCTGCCACAGTGTGTCTGACGGAGTCCTTCAACTCGTCAACAATATTGTCGTAGGTTTGCTCAAGAACACTCTTTCCTTCAGACAGCTCCACAGCCAATAATCTGCTGTGTTAATATCTGGCGATCTTGAAGGCCAAGTAACAGGAAAGTGTCTACTGATAACACGACCACCAGAACCTTCAGAAACAAACTCGTTGTCATGGTGATGTAATAAGCGAGAACCAGACTTTTTACGATAGTGTAGACAATATGAAGGAAATTAATCGCAGAATAAATGAGGGAAATATCTGCTATTATTCGGTTAAGAAGCTTTTGTCATCCATTCTGCTTTCAAAGAAACTGACAGAATTTATAAAAGTTATATTAGGTACCGATTGTTCTGTATGGTTGTGAAACTTAGACTCTCACTTTGAGAAAGGAACAGAGGTTAAGGGTGTTCGAGAATAAGGTGCTTAGGAAAATATTTGGGGCTAAGATGAAGTTACAGGGGAATGGAGAAAGTTACACAACGCAGAACTGCACGCATTGTATTCTTCACCTAGCAATTACAAACATTAAATCCAGACGTTTGAGATGGGCAGGGCATGTAGTACATTTGGGTGAATCCAGAAATGCATATGGAGTGTTAGTTGGAAGACCTGAGGGGGAAAAAGACCTTTGGGGAGGCCGAGACGTAGATGAGAGGATAATATTAATATTGAAATGGATTTGAGGGAGGTGGGATATGATGGTAGGGACTGGATTAATCTTGCTCAGGACAGGGACCGATGGCGGGCTTATGTGAGGGCGGCAATGAACCTCCAGATTCTCTAAAAGTCATTTGTAAGTAGAAAATACGAGAAATTAAAGGTTTTTTCTTTCTCCTGGAATATCCTCTGGTCCACTCCTGTGGAGTAACGGCTAGCGCGTCTGGCCGCGAAACCAGGTGGCCCGGGTTCGATTCCCGGTCGGGGTTGAGGTTTTTTCCGGGGTTTTCCCTCAACTCAATACGAGCAAATGCTGGACCCCGGACTCATTTCACCGGCAGTATCACCTTCATCTCATTCAGACGCTAAATAACCTAAGATGTTGAAAAAGCGTCGTAAAAAAACCTACTAAAAATCCTCTGTATGCGTAGCTCGAGGGGAGGTTTCGTTAACAGTTGCCTTGTTATCCGAAGAACGCTGAGCCACCAGTAACAAATACAAGCGTCCCTGTGTTTCTTATTTTCCTCGGTTTGTTGACTGTACGCCGTGTATGGATTACTACTGAATGTCGGAATGTCTGCTACCATATTGGACTCGTAACGGGTCGCCACTGCCAGAAATGGCTATGTAACGGCGTTGCCTGGCAGCAGGGAAAACGGAAGTGTAATTCCTCGCGACCACTCCATTCCAGGAAGACTTGGAACCAGTGGCGGTGCGTCAATAAGAGCACGTGAACACCTTGTTTCCATTAATGCACGACTAGTTTTATTATTTGATACCGTATTGACATAGTGGGGATGTATAATATCAGAATCGAGTATTTTAAACTTGCCGCATCTTGCATCAACTTCTTACGTAAACTTGGCAACATCCGTTCACGTACAAGCCGTGCTCTTTTCGAGATGGCTGCAGGAATTTCACGCATGCGCGGGAGAAAATTGTCTTCAACTGGCCGCTTATGACTCGTCAAGAGCACAAAGTGTTAAGTGAACATGATGAGTATCTATCCTACAGATGTCAGGTCCATCGATGCCTATCGTTCACGTGCTATATCTCGAGGAGGAAATTTAATAGCCTGTAGATGTCAGCATCTGACTGTAGGGACGTTTACTTACGTGGATGTGTGTACAGTGCTGCTACGATAGTGTAGTTTGTGAATTACTATACTTCAGTGTCGGCATAATAGCATAGTTTGGCTTTCGAACACGTGTTGGCTGACTGTGGTGGTGGTATGAATTTAAGTATCTGTATGGTGGTGTATAATATTTAAGAATAATATTTACTGGCATGTATTTATAGTAATCTATGCGAGTGGGATTACAGTACTGGTATAGGCTATAGTGTATCAGTGTGTTGTGAATCAAAATATATTACTGAACACACGCGTTTGTAAATAACGAGAATGTGGTATGTATTCATTTTTAACAAACGTAAACAATGAAGTCTGTTCAAGTAATTTTGAACAGTAAAAAACTGGGTAAACTGGCTTACCAAGAAAAATTGGAAATAGAAAGACTGAGTTTCATTATTATTATTATTATTATTATTATTATTATTATTATTATTATTATATGTTGTTTTAAATTTATATACGGTTTTTTTCGATAGTGGCACATTGGAATCATGACATTTCATATTAGACTAAACGTACGATTTCAAATTCTCTTCGATTTTGGAACCACAAAACTGTGAACACACATAATATTTTATCACGAGCCGCCACTGCTTGCAACGACAATTTCGCATGCATTATCAGGACATCACAGTCTACTCCATGTAGGTTTATCTTTGGTCTTACCTTCTTACGCTATGCAACACGTCTTCTTTTGCTCAGTTGGCCAATATGCGATTCTTGTGCTTTCGAAAGATGTCATGATTAAGGAGCGGATTCCTATGTAATTAAATATTCTTTTTGCTTGTGATAAAAACACAATTAACAAAGTTAAAAATTCCGAACATGAAGTTTCAATAAAATAAGTATACAGTGAAACCTGTCTAAGGCGGCCATCTGAAGTTACCTTGTAAAATGGCCGTTTTATCAGGTGGCCGCTTGATTAAGGTTGCGGTTTTTTCTGAATCAGCATGAAAGTACTGAATTTCATTGACTTTTTAGTACTGTGCGCGTACAACAATCGTGCATATTAATGTCAGCGTCTTCCATTCTTGTAACTAACCTTTTCAAAACTCAATTTCTTCGCCCTCGCACACTTGAACCATTCTTCTTTTTTGGCTACCATTCTTTTAATTTTTCTTATTAATTATACCGTGTATTTGTGTCCTTCCACATTTGAATATTTCTGCAATTTTTCTCGCAGATGTTCCCTTCTCACTTCCTTCAATCATTTTTCGTCTTACCTCTAAACTTAATACCACTCCAGATTTATTGTTAGACATGATTTCTCTCTCAAACTAACGTCACAGTTCCTCCGAATCAACTGAATAAAAAGAAGAACAATTCGTAAAAGCTGGTCCAAATAGAAAAAAATGGAAAGAGGAGAAAAAAATTTAAAAAAATTCGAATGGTTAACTACTGACCTAAAACATACTGTGACATTTTCGATAGAAAAAGTCCGTGTTTCAATCCTTTAAAAACGAGTAATAATTTATAGCTGTGCAGGGTCGGAGTGAAAAGTGACAAAAGTCGTAAAACAGTAACCAACTAACCCCAAGATACGGAGGGTGTACTGTTGTACACTTAGCTATTGTCCTCGTGATATTGCTCTCTGTCCTCTAACCATCGAAAAAATAGGTCAGACAGTATCTGTGAACACATTTCTGTTGGACAGTGACTGTTATAGTCAGGTTCCAATCCAAACAAACCCTGGCCGCTGGCCGAAGCATGAGGTGGCCGCTAAATAAAGAGACAATTTGTATTGATCTTATGGCAAATCCAATTGGTTCCAGAGAAAATTGGCCTTTTGGCCAGGTGGCCGTTTAAATGAAGTGACCGCAAAGGCAGGTTTCACTGTATATAAATTTCAATCATGAGACACATCTGTTTTGCAAATGTTTATTTGCTATATGAATATGGAATATATTAACGTTTTCGCCTTATTGGGCATCATCAGATATAATAAAATATGTAATCTGAACCTTGATCAAAGCGAGCAAATAACAAATGAGCAATGTATTATACATGGTGTTGGATCTTCATGAGCTTTATGTATAAAAGTATAAATAAAATGAAGGATAATTAATTTCAATGTGATGCAAACTTTTGAAATTGAAAGGAATTGATTATGTATACATATAACTCATGTTACAGTATGAATACAAATTAATCAATTAGGATTATACGATTTATCAATGATGTTAAAATAAATTATGAATAAAATGAATATATTAGCTTAAAAATTAATTAAAATTCACATTGTTCTAAGAATGTCTTAAGGTACTATATACAATATTGATGTTGTGTTGTGACTGATGGATCTTATGTTGTCGATTGGTTGTAATTATACATGTAGAATTTCAATCGTGCAGTATACGTTCCCTTGTGAACTGAATGTTATCTGACATTGATGCAAATAGTGGTTATTATTGATCATTTAGATCTAAAATATTCATCTAATTTTAATAACATACAGATAATTATCATTGATGATTGCTGTGTGTAATCAAAGTTTATCAGGGACTGCATATGTGAAGATGATTTATATGTATATGTCTTGATGTTTGTAGAAGTGTGTTGGTGGTCCGAAGTTTCAAGTTTAAAACTCGAATTTTATTTCACATAAAAATACATATTTTCACAAAAAAATTATGTAAATACATATTTTCAGGAAATCTATTATAAACACATAAATTTAGGATTCTTTTTACTTAACTAATTTTTTTACAAGAACTTTTAAATATTTTAAAGCTAAATCAATTATATCACTCGAAGTACTTTATCTTTTTTAAGAATTCTTGGTTGCTTCGTGTTTCTAAGCGCTGTATGGTGTATCCGTGATCCATTTTCGTAATAGTATCGCCTCAAGTTCTGAGAACTGCTAGGCAGCATATCAGTGTTATTATTAGAGAATAAATTAACATGGACAAGGAGGAGAGATCTTGTAACACATAATTAGGAATGTTTATTGCTGCTGAAGATGATTTCATTCCACGCTTTGTTTGTGAAACACAATAGATAAGAGTTGGGTATGAACATTATTTAATTTAAATAAATCTCTCGCCTCTCGCTCATGTCTATCAAGTAAGGCAATAAATCTTGTTGTGATTCCCTGTTATCGGGCTTCGTCAATCGATATCCTTCAAGATATACTGAACGATGGTTATTTGAAAAACGATTTGGCTTTCCTATTAGCAAATTTAAGCTTTTTATGTGACACCATAAAAATCTCGAAACATCCAAAAACCTGTTGTCTGAAACAGGGAGGTGCGTGCCGTGGAAATTAAACTAGACTCGCTACCAGGTTCAGAAGCACAATTACTAAGGGACAAATTCCAGAATGTGTTTGGGAAAAACAGTGGATATAAAAAAATGTGTAAAGTTCAAGTATTGGAGGGTGTGCCTGTAGGTGAAATTGACAGTGTTTGTGTTTGTGACATTCCTCTTTTTAAATATGCACGTCTGACGTCCTGTGATGTGGAAAGATCGTTTTCACAGTATAAGTCGTTGTTCAGAGATAATCGGCATGCATTTGTGATGGAGAATTTGGAGATGATCTTTGTTGTTCACTGCAATTCTCGGCCAACTACTAGCACTCAAGTATGGTTGGTGAGTATCTAGTAACTTTTTTTTTTTTAACCTAAGTAAGGTATTTTTGTCATATTTAAAAAAATATATATTTTTTATTTTTAGCAAATATTTTCGTACTTTTCAGCACATAAAAAATAAATACATTTAAATTTTTTAGCACATAAAAATCCGCTCCCTAGTCATGATAAGTAGGCTTCCATAACCTGTTGCCTCTTCTACGCAGGGGTCGGCACTAGTGCGCTGATCTTCCATCAAGGTGACCAAGGTTCGATCCCAGGCCTCACTTAGATGGAATTTGCAGTGGACAAAGCAGCACATGTCTAGGCTGTTGGAGGTAGTGCCGGATGATCTGCCTGTCAGCGTCGTATTCATGAATGCCAATGGCCACCATAGGACTCGGAAAAATCATCTCAAATAGGATGCACAAGGGCTGATGTGAGCCGATCGTATTACGTTGTTTCTTATTTTGATAGGGCTGCTTACTATGCATTTAGCTTTATGTTTTATATTACGAAAGACTATACTCTACAACTTGCGAAGTATCATGTTAGAGATGCAACGAGAGCTTCAGTTGGTAAGGAACTGTAAACAGACGTTGTCACATTTAACTTTCTCAGTGTTGCCAATCCGTTTATGATTATAGCACCACTATGCAAAAATTATACATAGACATCAACACAAATCATCGTCCATTTCATAATTTTATTGGAAAATTAATTCATGGTAAATCAAAGTGGCGTAAGTAACCTACATTTACATAATACATAATATATTTCTTCATATTTATTCTTGAGAATTATGTTAAAGAGGCAGAAATTACGCAAGAAAAATAAAATTCTAAAAAAAAAAAAAAAAAAGTTCTAACATCCAGGCGGGGGGGGGGGGAATTACGCCGGGAGGGGGGGAGAGAATTATGCGAGTAAATACGATACGTCACGGTGCATCGGGTTGCGGACCACGGGCTCTGAAATCGCGCGATGCAAGCGTGGCATGTGGAGATGGAATGACCGATTACACAACTGTGTGTTGCTTAACGGCTATACACGGCGCTAAGAGGTTACGAGAAATATTAATTTCTTTTTCTCATCGTAAAATTCTCCACGTGTAATAAACACTTCAAAAAAATATGCTACGGGCAGTTCAAGGATAAATCTTGCTAGGAGGTTAAACACGTCTTCGAACCATTCCGGTTTCACGTCGTAACCGTGCTTTTCCAATCTCTCTGCCAACTGGGCCATTTCGGCTGTCTTTAGTTATTCATATCAAAAACATTTCCCTAATTCTGAACGCAAAGATCGGCAAACAAATATTAAATGTGTTCAGAATCTCATGTGAAGTTTCTTACTCTGGATCGTTACCCTTTGCCTGCACATATTACAAACAGCATACAAGTGAGAACTATTATTTAATCAGCAGTGACGCTGACATTGATACAGGACATTATCAATGCCTGCCCTTCCGTGGGCAACAGTTCCTGCCGTGGACGCTTACACCAGAGACAGAAAAAGAGAGAAGAAACTGACCTCGTTCACAATCACAAACTCTCATGAGTGACCTGACAGAATCACTGACTTGCAGGAGTGACTGGACAGAATTACTCACAAGAATGACCTGAGAGAATCACTGACTCACAGGAGTGGACTGAAAGAATCACTGACTCACAGGAGTGATCTGACAGAATTAATTGCTCACAGGAGTGACCTGAGAGAATCACAGACTCACAGGAGTGATCTGACAGAATTAATTGCTCACAGGAGTGACCTGAGAGAATCACTGACTCACAGGAGTGATCTGACAGAATTAATTGCTCACAGGAGTGACCTGAGAGAATCACTGACTCACAGGAGTGATCTGAAAGAATCACTCACTCACAGGAGTGATCTGACAGAATTAATTGCTCACAGGAGTGACCTGAGAGAATCACTGACTCATAGGAGTGATCTGAAAGAATCACTGACTCACAGGAGTGATCTGACAGAATTAATTGCTCACAGGAGTGACCTGAGAGAATCACTGACTCACAGGAGTGATCTGAAAGAATCACTGACTCACAGGAGTGATCTGAAAGAGTCACTGACTCATAGGAGTGATCTGAAAGAATCACTGACTCACAGGAGTAATCTGACAGAATTGCTCACAGGAGTGACCTGAGAGAATCACTGACTCACAGGAGTGATCTGAAAGAATCACTGACTCACAGGAGTGATCTGAAAGAATCACTGACTCACAGGAGTGACCTGAAATAATCACTGACTCACAGGAGTGACCTGAGAGAATCACTGACTCACAGGAGTGACCTGAAAGAATCACTGACTCACAGGAGTGACCTGAGAGAATCACTGACTCACAGGAGTGATCTGAGAGAATCACTGACTCACAGGAGTGACCTGAGAGAATCGCTGACTCACAGGAGTGACCTGAGAGAATCACTGACTCACAGGAGTGACCTGAGAGAATCACTGACTCACAGGAGTGATCTGACAGAATTAATTGCTCACAGGAGTCACCTGAGAGAATCACTGACTCACAGGAGTGATCTGACAGAATTAATTGCTCACAGGAGTGACCTGAGAGAATCACTGACTCAGAGGAGTGATCTGAAAGAATCACTCTCACAGGAGTGATCTGACAGAATTAATTGCTCACAGGAGTGACCTGAGAGAATCACTGACTCATAGGAGTGATCTGACAGAATTGCTCACAGGAGTGACCTGACAGAATCACTGACTCACAGGAGTGATCTGATAGAATTAATTGCTCACAGGAGTGACCTGAGAGAATCACTGACTCACAGGAGTGATCTGAAAGAATCACTCACTCACAGGAGTGATCTGACAGAATTAATTGCTCACAGGAGTGACCTGAAAGAATCACTGACTCATAGGAGTGATCTGAAAGAATCACTGACTCACAGGAGTGATCTGACAGAATTGCTCACAGGAGTGACCTGAGAGAATCAGACTCACAGGAGTGATCTGAAAGAATCACTGACTCACAGGAGTGACCTGAAATAATCACTGACTCACAGGAGTGACCTGAGAGAATCACTGACTCACAGGAGTGACCTGAAAGAATCACTGACTCACAGGAGTGACCTGAAAGAATCACTGACTCACAGGAGTGACCTGAGAGAATCACTGACTCACTGGAGTGATCTGAGAGAATCACTGACTCACAGGAGTGATCTGAAAGAATCACTGACTCACAGGAGTGACCTGAGGGAATCACTGACTCACAGGAGTGGCCTGAGAGAATCACTGACTCACAGGATTGATCTGAAAGAATCACTGACTCACAGGAGTGACCTGAGAGAATCACTGACTCACAGGAGTGACCTGAGAGAATCACTGACTCACAGGAGTGACCTGAGAGAATCACTGACTCACAGGAGTGACCTGAGAGAATCACTGACTCACAGGAGTGACCTGAAAGAATCACTGACTCACAGGAGTGACCTGAAAGAATCACTGACTCATAGGAGTGACCTGACAGAATTACTCACAGGAGTGACCAGACAGAATTACAGGAGTGACCTTGACAGAAACTGACTCACAGAATGATCTGAGAGAATCAGACCCATAGGAGTCATTTTTACATCACTAATTGGCAGAATCACTCACTGACGGTCTGACCTGATAGAATTGTTCCCTGACGTACTGAGTGACTTAGATAAACGAATAAATAAGTTTTCCATTTGTTAATTTTGTCACTTGTTAATATGATACAGACTACACGCTCGGCAAACCTACTCGTATGAAAGAATAAGACACGATCCCCTTTGTGCTATCATGGTTAAGAAATCATCGCCTGGCTACTGACACCCGAGTGTGAAGCTGAACCCTTCGGTGAACGAAATGGCAGCTTCAGCCTATTTGAAAGGTATATCTCCCTTCTCTGCTCCGTATCTCTCAAGCTTGCCGCCCTTTTTCTTTTAGTCCATTGTTAAATAATAATTGTCCGCACGCCCCTGGTTTAGATGCATTGTTAGTGTTTGTATTAATCCCCCTTGAGGGGAGAGGCACGGACTGGGAACTGCCTTCTCGGCCGCTTGGCCCCATTGTACTACCCGGAATGGAATTTTGTGCGCTACAGATTCCCCTACTGGCCGCCTCCGAACTCCCCCTACAGTCTACACAATCCTTTCACCTTTTCGCATAGGCATCACCGCGGTCCCTCAACCCCGGTTCCACGAGCTACAGTACGAGTATTTAGTCTTGAAAGTCGCCGGCAATGTGCGCCTGGGTCAGGCGAGTCCATTCAGTTACGCCAAAGGTGTTTGGGTTAGTCATTCGCTTGTCTTCAGAGCGATTGGATGTCATGCGTGCGGTAGAGCGGTATGTTCCTAGGACAGTTAGGCTATACTGCATTTCATTTACTGACAGCTCTCCCCACTACTCCTATGACTTCCCCTCTTTCGTGTCGTCGAGCTGTCAGGACTAAATAATCGGTCTTACCTTGAGCCCAGGCACATAGTACTACCACCAGCAACTAATGACCACATAACACGGAATCAAAGTTCGGTGACTGCTAGCAGCCGACTCTACATCGGAGCAAGCCCGAAACTAGGAAAGAAATGGAGGTGATGATGAAAGAAGAGAAGTGTAATCAGTTCGAGGTCCAACGATGAAAGTTACTCAGAAATTCTGCTTCATTTATTGGTTGAGGGAAAACTTCTCAACTTCAACCAGGTAACTTGTTGCAACTAGGATTTGAATTCCAGCTCGCAAGTAGATTATGAATTTTGATTATGACTGTACGTACCCGGCATAATGTTAACTCATTCTTATCACCTCTCTTTCAGAAGTACAAAACCCTTACGACACACCAAAGATTTTTCACGATATATCACGACGCAATATGTCTGGATTTCTTTGCCCAATTGACAAATTTTCACAGCAATGGAGCTGAGAACACTGGCGAGTTCTGAACAAACCTTGCATTGTATATGCCGATTTAATGTAATTAAATTTTGTGTCAGTTTTCTGTGGAAAACTAATGGTGGATTGTTTGACCGAAATAGTTTCGGATTTAAAATGCAAACGCTACAATAATAAACAGAGCAGATTCGAATTAATGGGGGTATGGAAGGGAATTTCCCCTCTCGTGGAAACATAGCCGGTGGGGTCACTATTTTCATTCTCTGTCAAATAAAAAAGAAATGCCTTCTTATTGTAGGCTTCGAGTATTATTAGCAGAGAGTTAATTATCCATTTGCATTCACTTATAATTTTATTACCATTGTCCACACCTGTGGAGTAACGGTTAGCCCGTCTGGCCGCGAAACCAGGTGGCCTGGGTTCGATTCCCGGTAGGGGCAAATTACCTGGTTGAGTTTTTTTCTGGGGTTTTCCCTCAACCCAATATGAGCAAATGCTGGGTAACTTTCGGTGCTGGACCACGGACTCATTTCAACGGCATTATCAACTTCATCTCATTCAGACGCTAAATAACCTGAGATGTTGATAAAGCGTCGTAAAATAACCTACTAAATTATTACCATTTTAAGGTGTAACAACTTGGTATCTCAGTACCTAAGTTAATTTAGAGAGGCAACTGAACAGGATCTCCTTTTCACTTAGATCTTGGAGCAACATTTTGACATGTACACTGCTCCAACGTGTAGAACGAGCAGGCTCGTCCTTCTGACCTTGCTTTCTAGGTTTTATTTCAGCACCATCGCAGTAATGGTAATAAAAGTTGTTCATAAAGTAAATTAGTTTTTTTTTATTACACTTGTCCATTATAGTCGGCAGATTTAAGTACCGTTCTTGAGCTTAACACTATAATTTGTCGACACGGAAATAAAAATAAGAAATCGGCATGAGTCATTTTTCTTATTGCAACAGCAGCAGTTGAATGTTGACTGGTTATTAGCTACAACCTTCAAATCACCATGGTATTAATGATAGGTCCTATATAACTTAATCAGTGGGTGATTTTTAAGACATATGAATTATTATTATTATTATTATTATTATTATTATTATTATTATTATTATTAGGGTTTGGAATTGAACGGGTTACATCAGCTTCTTCTCTATGCGGATGACGTGAATATGTTAGGAGAAAATACACAAACGATTAGGGAAAACACGGAAATTTTACTTGAAGCAAGTAGAGCGATCGGTTTGGAAGCAAATCCCGAAAAGACAAAGTATATGATTATGTCTCTTGACCAGAATATTGTACGAAATGGAAATATAAAAATTGGAGATTTATCCTTCGAAGAGGTGGAAAAATTCAAATATCTTGGAGCAACAGTAACAAATATAAATGACACTCGGGAGGAAATTAAACACAGAATAAATATGGTAAATGCCTGTTATTATTCGGTTGAGAAGCTCTTATCATCCAGTCTGCTGTCCAAAAATCTGAAAGTTAGAATTTATAAAACAGTTATATTACCGGTTCTTCTGTACGGTTGTGAAACTTCGACTCTCACCCTGAGAGGGGAACATAGGTTCAGGGTGTTTGAGAATAAGGTGCTAAGGAAAATATTTGGGGCTAAGCGGGATGAAGTTACAGGAGAATGGAGAAAGTTACACAACACAGAACTGCACGCATTGTATTCTTCACCTGACATAATTAGGAACATAAAATCGAGACGTTTGAGATGGGCAGGGCATGTAGCACGTATGGGCGAATCCAGAAATGCATATAGAGTGTTAGTTGGGAGACCGGAGGGAAAAAGACCTTTAGGGGGGCCGAGACGTAGATGGGAGGATAATATTAAAATGGATTTGAGGGAGGTGGGGTATGATGATAGAGACTGGATTAATCTTGCACAGGATAGGGACCGCTGGCGGGCTTATGTGAGGGCGGCAATGAACCTTCGGGTTCCTTAAAAGCCATTTGTAAGTAAGTAAGTAATTATTATTATTATTATTATTATTATTATCATCATCATTATCATTATCATTATTATTATTATTATTATTATTATTATTATTATTATACTGGCTTTTAAGGAACCCGGAGGTTCATTGCCGCCCTCACATAAGCCCGCCATTGGTCCCTATCCTGAGCAAGATTAATCCAGTCTCTATCATCATATCCCACTTCCCTCAAATCCATTTTAATATTATCTTCCCGCCTACGTCTCGGCCTCCCTAAAGGTCTTTTTTTCCCTCCGGCCTCCCAAGTAACATTCTATATGCACTTCTGGATTCGATGAAAGAGTAATGGAACGGAGAAAAATTCTCTCCGGCACCGGGATTTGAACCCGGGTTTTCAGCTCTACGTGCTGATGCTTTATCCATTAAGCCACAGTTCATACAGCGTCGTTAAATAACCAAGTTAAAAAAGTTATTCTTATGCAGCACATCTACTTTTATGTAAAAGATGATGGGAAGTTCATGGGAAGACTGTACACCCTCCATTTGGGGAGAATAAAAAAAAGCAACTCATTGTGTTGGTAACACATATTGTAAAAATTAATTAACTGAGTTATGAAAAGGATATTTCAGTACTAATGCGTTACACTCCAAGGTAAGAATGTATTTACGTACTTGGCTTGTAGTCGAGTTATATGTACCATAAACAAAATAAATATGGAGTGCTGACACCAATTTCGCACCAAAATAAGGGTGGAAAGTTGCTGTGAAAGTGATAGCCGGTAGAAAGACGGATCGCATGCCTTGCATTTAAGCTTTTGGTAGGTACCGGTACATAGCTGGCTAGAAAGCGAGTTTTCGTAAGGTCGATTATGAGTGACAGGCTAGGTGTGGTTAATTCAAGATTTTGGTATGCCTTGCATATACGCAGTTTGATCGGAGTATGGATAGCTATCCGTCTTCCTTTGGTAATGAAGTTATGTAATGTAACGCATTGTATTCTTCACCTGACATAATCAGGAACATTAAAATCCAGACGTTTGAGATGGGCAGGTCATGTAGCACGTATGGGCGAGTCCAGAAATGCACATAGAGTGTTAGTTGGGAGGCCGGAGGGAAAAAGACTTTTGGGGAGGTCGAGACGTAGATGGGAGGGTAATATTAAAATGCATTTGAGGGATGTGGGATATGGTGATAGAGACTGGATTAATCTTGCACTGGATAGGGACCGATGGCGGACTTATGTGAGGGCGGCAATAAATTTCCGGGTTCTCTAAAAGCTATTTGTAAGTAAGTAAAGAATTACCGTATTTTGAAAAGCAATGTTACATAAAAAAGTTTAAAATCTGCGCACGGAGTTGGTTCATGGATTACAATAGCCTTTTAATTTCTTTCATCTACTACGTTATGAAAAAAGCGTCCGTAAATGGTTCATGAAGTGTATTAATTTCCTACATCTGGAATAGTTATTTTCAATAATTAATTAATAACAATAGAATGTACTGAAACGCTGTATTTATAGCATGACAAAATGTGTAACAAGTTTATACTGGTACGTTTTCACTCAGTATGGGAATTAAATACTTCCGGCCATGAAAGAGAAATGTGACACCTAACCTAACACAATGAGTGACAATGTAACCCAGTTATTATACGTTACATTTAAAAAATATATCGGATTGTAACGATGAGTGGTCATATTTCACACCAACTGTTATAAAATACATTGTACTATACATATTGTTATTGCTCCACATTCATTGCAGCCAGCATTTCGACCGGCATTCTGCAATAAAAGAAAACAATCGATCGCATCAGACTTGTACTGATGCGTCAATAATTCGCTGCTACAAACAGTATAACACTACGTAAACCAAAACAGTTACTCGATAATCGAAATTCACGAACTCACCAAAGAAGAGTCAACAGTTGGAACACAGGATATAATTCCACGCACTAGCAACCTCACGCCACTATGTCAGAATGACTAGTACGTCCCTCAGCAGAATACGAAACCACGCCACAACTCTGATACCATTCAGCTGTTCGTGAGCATGACCGTGAGCACAATGGTGGCATCTGGCGTGTGAAATACTAACTACTATCTAGACATTCATTGCCTCCATTTTTTAAGTGTGTAGAATGGCGGTTCTTTCAATAAAAATTGTATTTTGTCTAGTTATCTAGAAGAAAAAATGTATTTAATCAGAGCTTCATAATTAATGTATTATCGCCGCGCTCGAATGGTTAACATGCCGGCATCATACAATAACGTGCGGTGTGCTTTTAAAAAATAATTTTGCCGACCGATTGTTGCTCTGTAGGTTTCACTCTAAGCGTCACGTTGTCACGTCTACTTCCTCGATAAGAATAAGCACTAGTTTGTTATATTGTTAAATGGCTATTATTATTATTATTATTATTATTATTATTATTATTATTATTATTATTATTATTATTATTATATTGTACGAAATGGAAATATAAAAATTGGAGATTTATCCTTCGAAGGGGTGGAAAAATTCAAATATCTTGGAGCAACAGTAACAAATATAAATGACACTCGGGAGAAATTAAACGCAGAATAAATATGGGAAATGCGTGTTATTATTCGGTTAAGAAGCTTTTATCATTTAGTCTGCTGTCAAAAAATCTGAAAGTTAGAATTTATAAAACAGTTATATTACCGGTTGTTCTGTATGGTTGTGAAACTTGGACTCTCACTCTGAGAGAGGAACATAGGTTAAGGGTGTTTGAGAATAAGGTTCTTAGGAAAATATTTGGGGCTAAGAGGGATGAAGTTACAGGAGAATGGAGAAAGTTACACAACACAGAACTGCACGCATTGTATTCTTCACCTGACATAATTAGGAACATTAAATCCAGACGTTTGAGATGGGCAGGGCATGTAGCACGTATGGGCGAATCCAGAAATGCATATAGAGTGTTAGTTGGGAGACCGGAGGGAAAAAGACCTTTGGAAAGGCCGAGACGTAGATGGGAGGATAATATTAAAATGGATTTGAGGGAGCTGGGATGTGATGATAGAGACTAGATTAATCTTGCACAGGATAGGAACCGATGGCGGGCTTATGTGAGGGCGGCAATGAACCTTCGGGTTCCTTAAAAGCCATTTGTAAGTAAGTATATTATTATTATTATTATTATTATTATTATTATTATTATTATTATTATTATTATTATTATTATTATTATCTGTATGGCTGTGGAACTTGGACTGTCACTTTGAGAGAGGAACAGAGATTGAAGGTTTTTGAAAATAAGGTTCTTAGGAAAATATGTGGGGCTAAGAGGGATGAAGTTACAGGAGAATGGAGAAAGTTACACAACGCAGAACTGCATGCATTGCATCCTTGACCTGACATAATTAGGAACATTAAATCCAGACGTTTGAGATGGGCAGGGCATGTAGCACGTATGGGCGAATCCAGAAATGCATATAGAGTGTTAGTTGGGAGGCCAGAGGGGGGAAAAGACCTTTAGGGAGGCCAAGACGTAGATGGGAGGATAATATTAAAATGGATTTGAGGGAGGTGGGACATGATGGTAGAGACTGGATTAATCTTGCTCAGGATAGGGACCAATGGCGGGCTTATGTGAGGGCGGCAATGAACCTCTGGGTTCCTTAAGCCAGTAAATAGTAGTAGTATTATTTTATATACGAGTACGTTGACATTCTTAACTCTTAATAATAATTTTTTAATCATCATCATCCTTCACGAATTAGGCCTCTGTAGACCTGTTTCGGCCCCATCTAGCAGTCTTTTAAACGGTCTTCCTGGTCGACGATGTCCTCTAGGTTTATACTGTATCATAATTTTTGGGATTCTTGAATTTTCCATTCTTCTTACATGATGCAGCCAATTGAATTTGTATCTGCTGATTTTTTCTTCTACTGACTCTACTTCTAATTGTTATAAAATTTCTTCATTCCTTTTTCGGTCTAAAAGAGTATATCCTGCTGTCCTCCTCAAAAATTTCATTTCCGTTGCTTTGATTCTGTTCATGTCTTTTTTATTTAATGTCCAAATCTCGCTTCCGTATAAAAGGGAGGGTAATGCTAGTGTATTATATATTTTTATTCTTGTAGATTTTTGTACTAATTTAACTTTTAATGTATTGTTTATTATTCCTAGAAATAATTATCTGGGTTGTGAAATATCTTATCAAAATGAAAAAGATGTGAACAAGAAAATAATTTTTAATCACATACCTTAATGTCAGAGCCTTCTTCAGTTACAAGCCGGAGCTTGGGTAGGTTTGGCAACGCAGAGTGGAGGCGGGCGGAGGCGAAATAAAGGCATGACGTTTGACGTTTTAGTGCTTTGATTTCGTTGCCACATGTACATTTTCGACATTAATTGATACAAAACTAAGTGCATATGATCAAGTTTCAGTGTATTGATGTACGTAATTTATTACGGAATCCGAAATGGTGTTTTATTTGAATTTCAGAATACCGCGTAAGTACTTGCATACAGCCACTTACAACTTCAAAAAAATTAAAATCATACGTGTTTTCAATTGATGGTACTAGGGAAAAGAAATAAATACTTAAAGAAATGTAACTTCTAACAAAAATAAATAAAATAACGACGTACTTTCGCAATACCCTATTCAAATCAATTGACCATTATGTGGCTATTAAATTGACAATGTTGTTATGTTGTTTCACCTCTGACGTGAAAGGTCTAGGATATCATATACATTTTAATTTCATGTGATTATCTGTCGTGCTTTTCAATAAATATTTCCGATGCCCAGGAAGCCAGTTTTAGTTTGAACCTCGCCAGTCATCATAACAGTACTGTTGTCCTAAATTATTTGTTATAAATTTTTAAAAATATAATTTAAATAGGCCAAGGCTAAGTATAAGGATCTATGAAAAAAATAAGAAAAATACCTTCAACATACGTAACAAAACACATCATTATCTATTAAGTAGTGCCAATTAGCGTAAACTTGGTGAACTTGAAATCCTGTAAATACGAAGTGAAAAAAAAAACATGTTTATAACTAATTTATTACAAAAGGAATAGCATTAATAAATAAACCTTGGAAACCAACAAAGTGAGTGTATTCATCTACAAATTATAGACAGTTCTGACGTATAGCAGGCATTCCGAATCTTCAAAACTGCAACTTAATTTATGGGATCATAAAACAGCTGTTTACAATGAACTTCAAAATCAATGGCGTAACTTTATTGATATAGCAGGCGAGACCCAACAATGTGGCTAGAATTCTGATACATCACAAACCACAAGTAAGACTATAAAAATGTTGTTGTTTTCTAATGCCAGGAGTTTGACAATAAAATCGTTTGACCTCTTGCACTCCAATATTTTTCAAAGATATTATCATGGCCAGCCACTGAAGCACAGAGTTTGAGGTGTTCCGAATCCATTTCTTGGTTTGAGTTGCACAATGGGCAGTTAGGGGACTGATATATTCCTATTCTATGCAGGTGTTTGGCCAAACAATCATGGCCTGTTGCCAATCTAAATGCAGCTACAGACGATTTTCGTGGTAAATCGAGAATTAACTGTGGATTATGATGCAGAGAGTTCCATTTTTTCCCTTGAGATTGTGTTATCAAATTTTGTTTGTTGAAGTCTAAGTATGTAGATTTAATAAATCTCTTCACAGAGTAATACGTAGATTTAGTGACAGGTCTGTAAGTAGCAGTGCTGCCCTTCTTTGCTAAAGCATCCGCATTCTCGTTTCCCAGGATTCCACAGTGGGATGGTATCCATTGGAATACAAAATGTAGTTAATACAATATTTAATATTTACTTTGTCATCACTAACCGTAAAAATTTCCAAAGACTGCAACAATTTTTTTTTTCATTTATTGCCTTGATTTTATTGCCAACACGCACATAGTTTATAATACATCAATAATGAACGTTTGATGTGACCGCGAACATAATTCCATCGACACACACTTATATTGTAACATTAATTTACATTGAAAATCGGCATTAGCACAAACACGTGTACTGTATGGTCGGCCTCCGGCTGACAGTTAATTACAGTGTTGCCGACGTATGGCCCCGGCTTGTAACTGAAGAAGGCTCTGTTAATGTTCGTCCTCAGCTGAAGACATTGCAACCTCGGTTTTAGTCCACGTGGATTAGACAAGTAGGTGTCATTTAACAATGGAAGCAGCTTATTGGTTGCAATATTGAAATTGAGACGAGTGATTGGAGCGGCGACACAAGAAATTGAAAACAATAATGCAATTAAATTTCAAAGATCTGCCGAATATTGACCATGAGAGCACGGCGATAATACGGCGGTGCGACGAAATCAGACATAGTTGTCACTTATACCCTCTTCTCATCGCATTCTTAGATATTATACATACATTCTAGCAACATCTACTTTTTCGTGTTCTGTTACTTACTTACTGGCTTTTAAGGAACCTGGAGGTTCATTGCCGCCCTCACATAAGCCCGCCATTGGTCCCTATCCTGAGCAAGATTAATCCAGTCTCTATCATCATATCCCACCTCCCTCAAATCCATTTTAATATTATCTTCCCATCTACGTCTCGGCCTCCCCAAAGGTCTATTTCCCTCCAGTCTCCCAATTAACACTCTATATGCATTTCTGGATTCGCCCATACGTGCTACATGCCCTGCCCATCTCAAACGTCTGGATTTAATGTTCTTAATTATGTCAGGTGAAGAATACAATGCGTGCAGTTCTGTGTTGTGTAACTTTCTCCATTCCCCTGTAACTTCATCCCTCTTAGCCCCAAATATTTTCCTAAGCACCTTATTCCCAAACACCCTTAACCTATGTTCCTCTCTCAAAGTGAGAGCCCAAGTTTCACAACCATACAGAACAACCGGTAATATAACTGTTTTATAAATTCTAACTTTCAGATTTTTTGACAGCAGACTTTACGTGTTCTGTTACAATAGCTAAAGCAATACGCTCTCTCATTATGGAGTCCAATGAAATCGGAGCTGTCCTTTCCATCTTGATATCATGTTGCCGATCCTGACTATTTGTAATAAATTATACAGCTATTGTTGTCAGCCCTCGAGCTCTCTCTACAACGGCCAGTTTTGCCAATTCAGAGGTTTTTCCGCTAGATCTAGCTTTTTTCATTGTTAGTTTAGTAGGTAAAATTTATGAAATTTGTATTTGCTCATATAGCGATTTACACGGTTTTTTTTAACACTCACAGCAGTAAAATAATCTTATTTTACATTGACAATGTAGCAATTTAGCGGTTTCTGCACTGTATCTTAGCTGGTTTTTGAGAGTCGAGTTGGCAACACTGACAACTGGCCATTAGTTTTGTGGTTTCTGCGGTACCGCTTATTAAAATGTTTTCATTATGAACCGTGGACATTCGTTTGTGAGCTGCCGATCTCAGTTGCATTATTGACTTCTAAAAAATAATCATTATTGTAGTAACTTGACCCACTTCAAAACGTGTGTGGCATTGCCACGTCTAGTTTTTTTCCGTGGTGTCTAAATCTAGAAATACCGGTACTCTAATTGTTGCTACCATTAACTAATACAGGCAAAAACGAGGCACTCCAAGTAGTGAGGTGACGAAAAGCTAAATGGTAGTTAAAGCGCGGCACGGTTCCGATTTCAAAGACTTTAACAGCAATAGTGACGCCATAGCGAAAATCTTTTACATGCCGCTTGTCCATAGGAAAACGAACGGGTGTTAGATTGTTGGAAGCAAAATGTCAAAACATCGGAGTCATTTTAACACAAAGTTTTAGGGTTACCAAACGTCCATATTTAGCGACATATATCCGTATTTTAAGGGGGAAAGGTACTGACCACCCTACCCCATTATCTCCTGGCCTAGTTCTTGCCTCATAAGTGGTGCTTTGTTGGTATAGTAGCCTCGTTTAATTATTAGGCAGCGGCACTCCTTTTAAGATTTGTAGGTCTTTATTGCATGCACCGATAATAAAATGAAAATGCGACGTTGTCACGTCTTGTTTGTTGCTGCTATATATTAATATAACATGGAGTATTGGAGCGGCCTTCAAAAGACTTGACGACAATGGACAGCGCGACATAATTAAAATTATTGAAACTACAAAGCTTCCGTCCTCTTTGACACCGCTAGCCTACTAATTGAACGTGGCCACTATATCACTTGTGAGATTCAGACTTGTCTTCGGACAGTGGACTAAACATCCGTATTTTGAAAACCTGTCCTGTCTATACTAAAGTATTAATAATAATAATAATAATAATAATAATAATAATAATAATAATAATAATAATAATAATAATAATAATAATAAAACACATTCTAAAGACAAATTATTATGTAAGTTACTAATAATGTGTGTTACTCATAATTAGACAATGGATGCGGGATGACTTAAGAAAAAGTGAAGTTGTTTCGTATCAGAGTATATGGCACGTGCCGTGCCATCCGTCTTTTGTGTACCTGGCGAGTACAGCAGCGTACAAAACGAAGGAACCCCGGTCCCACATTGCAACGCAATGTGTAAAGTTGTGTTATCCTGCTCAAGTATTTAGTACGCGTTGAATAGTGTTGTGCTGATCCATTCATAATGTCAAAACGTTAAATTCGCTCAGAGATACGAAATGCAATTAAGAAGTATGAGAGTGACATTTTATGTATTAACGAAGACAATATCGTGTGTAATGTATGTAAAATTGAAATAAAAACCAGAACAACTCAGGCTATAGAGAAACATTGCAACATACATCGCACAGGAAATGCGTTGAAATGAAATCTGAGGAACCATCATCATCATCATCATCATCATCATAATCATCATCATCAAAGGGCGCAAATAGCCATAGTAGCTGACGCGCCCTTTTTAAACCCCACTAACTAACTCATCATCATCATCATCTAGTTGTGCGGGTCTAAACGACACTTGCAACATGATGCTCAGTGCAAATATTCCTCTAAGGAAATTGAGTGATCCCCATTTTAGAGTTTTTCTTCAGAAATTCTCTCGATACAAAAACTGTTTAAGCGATAGGCGAAGACGATTCAGCTTCGACAACTTACGAGAATATATTTTCGTTTACTGCAACGCTGGTAATTGCATCAATGATGACGAGGACTGAACCTTGCAAGTTATGTACTACAGTACGTTATTTTTCTTTTCCTTCTGACTGTACGGAGATCAGTAGCGTGTTGACGTCGTCTGTTTACGTTTAAAACCTGTTCAGCCAATGGTCTGAATCAGGGCTGGGCACATCACGTGATTCTGAGAAATGAGTGCTGTGTGCTTTAAAGAGCAGGTCTTGCGAGCGCTGTGACGTATGCATACTGTACGTCATTCAGTGTCGGTGCAGTGGTGACTCTGCAGTATGATGGCGAACTTTGAAGACGGAGCTTCCGCTCATACACCAAAGCGTCCCGCTACTCCCAATGCTTTTAATGTATCATGGGAGGAGGAGTTCTTTTTGGTAGAGAGCAGTGGATTAGCAAAGTGTTTAATTTGGCATAAAACACTCCAACTGATTAAGAAGTTCAATATCCAACGACATTATTCTTTAAAACATGCTACTGAATATGACAAATATGTTGGTAATGAACGCCATAAATTAATACAACTTAAAGAAAATGTTTCTCATGTACATTATATTAGAGTATCTATTTGATATTTATATTGCATTATAAGTTATTATACATTTCGTAATATATCATTTTAAATTATACAAGTATTGTAATATATCATAGTATAGTATATTAAAGTTCATGATATATCATATATCATACATCATATTATATTATATTATATTATATTATATTATATCATATATCATATCATGTCATATCATATATAATATTATATCATATCATATCATATCATATCATATCATATCATATCATATCATATTATCATATCATAACATATATCATATCATATCATATCATATCATATCATATCATATCATATCATATCATATCATATCATATCATATCATATTATATTATATCATATTATGTATGAACAGGATGACAATAATGCACTTAGTGAATCGGCTATGAGAGTTAGCTACAAAAATTTGCCACGAAATTGCAAAGGAATTGAAAACATTCATGAAGGTGAATTCATCAAGCGATGTTTAATTATATTGGCAGATGAACTCTGTCCACAGCAAGTAGGGGAAGTGGAAGCCATACGCCTGTCTCGTAGAACCGTGGTGAGGAGATTGCAGTATGTGCGTATGAGTTATGTAAATAAGCCTAATGATTTGTGTGTGTGCATAGAGGGAAGTTTATTTAATTAAATTAATAAGAGTCTTATAAAGTCTGTACTGTACAATGGATTGATGTAATATCCTTATAAACTATTACGTACTGACAGACTGAATGACTAGAACAACCGTGGCTCTTGTTATATTAATGCAGGGAAGGTAGCTGTAATGCGAGTCCGCCACTGCGTGAGCGTTCTGCTCTGGCTTGCCTTGCGGAGCGAGAGCAGCTCTGGCCGACTAAATGGAGCCGCTCTCATGCCCGGCCCTGGTCTGAATGAAAATTTTATTTTTTTATTTTAGTAGGTTATTTTACGACGCTTTATCAACATCTTTGGTTATTTAGCGTCTGTATGAGATGAAGGTGATAATGCCAGTGAAATGAGTCCGGGGTCCAGCACCGAAAGTTACCCAGCATTTGCTCATATTGGGTTGAGGGAAAACCCCGGAAAAAACCTCAACCAGGTAACTTGTCCCAACCGGGATTCCAACCCGGGCCACCTGATTTCGCGGCCAGACGCCGTTACTCCACAGGTGTGGCTGAATGAAAATTCTGTAACTTATAGTAAATGTGCACTTACATTCAATTATAAGTAATTAGTAGTACATTATGCAACGAGTCTATAATGGTAGTCATTAAGACGCGAGTATGTTTGTTTATGAAACGAGCGCAAGCGAGTTTCATAATTTTCATACGAACGTCTTAATTACCTTTTTATACTCGACCATATTTCTAACTTGAAATTATTCATAAGTATTCATGTTATTCTTATCTGATTGGGGAGCGGAACTGACCCTGTACAATATCTCGTAAATTGTGAGATGTGCGCAGACGCGAAAGTGTTGACTTTTTCCGAGAAACAAATGTCATTGACCGTAATATAATCTAGAGAGTAAAATAAACATTAATCTTGATATAACCTTGAAATTGATTTAGACATTGAAAAACGAGATGACAAATTGAACTTATTTGAATATTATTTACAATTAACGCTAATTATTATGACAGAACATAACCTTCTGCGACAGTATTGGATTTCCAGCCTCCGTGACGTTTCGCTAGTTGTCTTTCGATTGCATATCCGAGAATAATCGATACTTGCGCTTTCATATTGCTACAATGGTGTTTTCTGATTGGTGGAACACCTGAACTTTAATGAATATGTGTACTTTAATGAGGTCCATTAAAGGGCTGCTACCAGGTGTATAATTACTACATTTCGGCATGGTCGAGCGTAAAGATTTTGATGAAATTGCATCATTTTTCTAGTAAGCCAGAAACATACCTGTTTTAATATTTATATGTTACGTGATAAACTGAGTGTTTTAAGACATATTTGTTAGGGTATAATTTTGCATTTTTTGCTTGTTTCAACTCATAAGAGCATCTTTTGTTTTAGTCGGTCATTTTTTAGGCATTTTCATTTAATTTTGGCCATAAATCCCCATTATTACTGTAAAATAATGTTTATTTCCTTTGATATTTTCTTTACATATTTTGTCCATTAATACCCATTATTTTGTATAATATTTTAATCGTTCTTCTACACAAATATTGCCACTTTATCGTAGTACACCCCATGTAATGGATCAGTCCAACCATCCCTTCAATATAGACTCCTCTATACCTGCTAGTTCCGCATAAGAGTGGCCTTGTGGTAGACTACATGGAAACTAAAAGTAAAGTAAATCCATGGCGCTACAGCCCATGAAGTGCCAAGACCGACCAGCTGACTGCTGACCTCACGTCCACATGCCGACGCAGAAATTAACGATCATACATGAACACTACTTCAGGTAAAATAATTAATTAATTAAAGTGTACTACTTAGAAAATATTATGTAAAATTTAATTTAATTAATATTCTCAATATTAAGTAGTACAAAACCTCTTTTCCTACTAAGCCAATTTATGTAAGATCAATTTTTAGGGCATTTTTAGGGACATTTTTGAAAGATTTTTAGGTCACAAATGCTTTGTTTTAGGACATTTTTTCATGATTTATGGGTCATCAAAATCCTAACCTTATAGATAATTTTTGTTATTAATATGATTAATCAAATATAGGCCATACATAAAAATAAATCAAACAAAATATATTTTAAAAAATATATATGTTCATAGTACAGACTACTATCATGCAATGTTCAAACATGAGAGAGGAAACCAAGACATTACAAACTTCGTTTTATTCCGTATGAAAAACTAATCGCAAGATATGTGCTCAGATCCTTAAGCGGATTAAAACATGAAGGGATGGGAGTGGAGAACAGAAACTATTTTCATAAGATGGTAGAACAAACATGACAACCTTTTCTTGCAGAGCGAACTTCGGTGAATATCGAACTTCGCCATACTGAACCAAATGAACCGAACATAGCGTCTGTCATGCATGACATTAATGTTCAATATGAAAATGAAGTCATTTATTTTATTTTAATAAGTTTAATATTATAAGCAAAAATAATGTGTAATACGAAATGAATATTTAATTTATAAAGAGGTTAGATATTATAAATTATAATGATTTGTAGTATGAAAATGAAGCTATTATTTTTAAAGAATTATACAATTTATTTTATAATGTGTATTCATGTTATAATACTTTCATTATTCTATGGTCACACAAATATTGTTGCCGAGCAACTGCGATTTATTTTAATATTATGTGAAGAATGTAATTTAGTCCGCAGTTGGTATAATAAATATGTCATATATTTAAAAATATATTGTGAATTACTTTTATGTGTATATGTTACCGTTAAAACCCGAAATCCGTCAAAACCAGTTTTAACTAGTAAAAACTAGTTTAAAAAAAAAGTAGATAGCGAGTTTTCGTAAGGTCTAGAATCAGTGACAGGTTAGGTTTGGTTTGTTTATGCTTTTGTTTGCTTAAACTAGTCTTCACTAGTTGAAACTATTTTGAAGGATTTCGAATTTTTATCGAAACATATATTTCTGTGTATCTTTAATCATAATGCTGTAATTTTGCCAGCCACAAAAAACACTGCACTATCACCTTTACTTTTTAACTTCGTTCTAGAATATGCCATTAGGAGAGTTCAGGATAACACAGAGGGTTTGGAATTGAACGGGTTACATCAGCTTCTTGTCTATGCGGATGACGTGAATATGTTAGGAGAAAATCCACAAACGATTAGGGAAAACGCGGAAATTCTACTTGAAGCAAGTAAAGAGGTAGGGTTGGAAGTAAATCCCGAAAAGACTAAGTATATGATTATGTCTCGTGGTCAGAATATTGTACGAAATGGAACTATAAAAGTTGGAGATTTATCCTTCGAAGAGGTGGAAAAATTCAAATATCTTGGAGCCACAGTAACAAATATAAATGACACTCGGGAGCAAACTAAACGCAGAATAAATATGGGAAATGCCTGTTATTATTCGGTTGAGAAGCTTTTGTCATCTAGTCTGCTGTCAAAAAATCTGAAAGTTAGAATTTATAAAACAGTTATATTACCGGTTGTTCTGTATGGTTGTGAAACTTGGACTCTCACTTTGAGAGAGGAACAGAGATTAAGGGTTTTTGAGAATAAGATTCTTAGGAAAATATTTGGGGCTAAGAGGGATGAAGTTACAGGAGAATGGAGAAAGTTACTCAACGCAGAGCTGCACGCATTGTATCCTTCACCTGACATAATTAGGAACATTAAATCCAGACTTTAGAGATGGGCAGGGCATGTAGCACGTATGAGCGAATCCAGAAATGCATATAGAGTGTTAGTTGGGAGGCCAGAGGGGAAAAGACCTTTGGGGAGGCCGAGACGTAGATGGGAAGATAATAATAAAATGGATTTGAGGGAGGTGGGATATGATGATAGGGACTGGATTAATCTTGCTCAGGATAGGGACCAATGGCGGGCTTATGTGAGGGCGGCAATGAACCTCCGGGTTCCTTAAAAGCCAGTAAGTAAGTAAGTACAAAAAACACTGCACTATTCTTTGGACATCCATCTTGTATAATTAATTGTAACAATGAAAATTATTACATTTCTTCTGTTGTTACCGTCTTTTGTTTCCTTCAGTGCCTCAAACTTGCGAACGAAAAAGTTTCAGAGTTTTATTTTCATCTGGCACCAGTATTATATTTTTACCTCTGTTCATTCAAAAACTATAATCCTCTGAAACCCAACCATGACTTTTGAGACACGGTGTATTATGGGTAGGGTACCAACACAGCGACCTATCTTGCTTATCCATGATGGAACAATAGGCAAAAGTTTAGTGTGCAGTTCTTTCAGTCATTAAATTAGTACACACATAAGATTAAAAGATATGTTCAGAGTTAATTTTAATTAGTTCTATAAATTTTGTAGGTCTATTCAGAAATTATTCTTGGTAGAAGAAGTTGTCACATGATAGACAGTTACATCTCTTCTGATGGCTCTGCTAGACGTGCTGATATCATCATAATTGATCGGCAGAAGGATAAGGGTGTCATTCTTGATCCCACAATCCGTTTCGAGATGCATGAGCAACAGCCACAAGAGGTGTGTCGTGAAAAACAAGTCATATATGAGCCTTGTTGTCAGCATCTAGGAGCACAATACCACATCACACATTGGACAGTTTCTGGGCTCATGTTCGGTGCCCGTGGCGCGATCCCACGAGAAACTTTAAATCAACTTAAACAATTTAAATTTTCTGATGCAACGATTGATGCCATAGGATCTCATGTGTTAAAATTATCCTTAGCTATAATTAGTAATCATTTGTAGCCAACAGACTTTTATTGTAAATGATTTCCTATGTTTTCGTATCATTTATCTTAATGTTTTCTTTTTTCTTTCAAATTGTCACATAATTGTTTTTAATGATTATTCTTTATGAATTGAATAGTAGGCCGATCTATCGAACCCTTATTTAGGGCGGCTTTTGTTAATACAAATTATCTTAAGATATATGGATCATATGCAGAGGCAAAGGGGGAGACAGAAAATAGGTAAGATTGCAGAATGCTGGGTTTGCAGTGAAAGATTTAGTATTTTTAGTATTTAGTATTTATTTATTTAACCTGGTAGAGATAAGGCCGTTGATTAATGAAAGCTAGACATTTTATCATAGAAGTTAAGAACAAGGAATATTTTTGTATTTACTAAATTACAAATTAAACCTACAATAACAAAATTCTATAGTGATGAAATTACCGGATATTGAAATATTTTGTGATAGATTAAGAGAACTATTTACAATAAACCATGTCTGAACGAGTCTCAATTACTGACCAAGTGCCTAGTAAGTTTGTGTTTGAATTCAATTTTATTTCGACAGTCCCTGATGCTAGCAGGTAACGAATTCCAGAGTCTTGGCAGGGCTATTGTGAAAGAGGATGAGTATGAGGAGGTGCGATGGGGTGGTATTGTTAGTATTGTTTCATGGCGAGAGCGTGTGTTCAGATTGTGGTGGGAAGAAAGGTAAGTGAAGCGAGACGACAGGTACGAAGGAATAGAAGAGTTCAAGATTTCGAAGAGAAGGAGAAGTGAATGTAAATTTCTTTTCTTATCTAGTTTAAGCCAACCTATTGCTTCCAGGGATGGGGTAATGTGATCATGTTTACGAACATTGCTTACAAAACGTACACACAAATTATGAGCACGTTGAAGTTTCGTTTCGTTGTCGCTGGAAAGGTCAGTCAGTAAAATGTCAGCAGTCAAAATAGGGAAATACAAGCGTCTGCACAAGGGACTTTTTTAAGCAAGAGGGGAGATGAACATTTATCCTTTTTAGCACATGGATAATAGAATATACTTTTCTGCAGGTTTCTGTGATTTGCATGTCCCAGTTGAGATTATTATCCATGTGAATGCCAAGATTTTTTACCGAAGAACTGAAAGGGATATGCACTGTACTTACTTTAACGGGGGAAATGTCGAGGTGCTTTACAGCGTCGGTTTGCCCTTGGGCAGAAAACTATGCATGAATGCCTGAATTCAGAAATTTACTTCAGGATGAAAATGTTTTCCATATCGTCGCCACTCTTCTCCCCACAGTGAGAATAACTGTTCAAGAGAAATCTGAGAGAGCAATTAAACCTGGTTTTGAAGTGTTTGCGCTGTACAGTAAAGCAATTCGTATGCATTTTGCAGTCTGCTTTCGATTCCCTTCTCAATATACTTTCACAAATATGGTATAAGAAAAACAGCTTCTTTGCTTGGAGCGAATTTATGAGGAAATCGTGAAATCACGACAATGAAACATTTCCTGTTATAGCAAGCTTCTTCCTGCCGTGAGTTCATTATTATCTTCATCGTGCATACAGTTGAGTGTTCTCACAGCTCACGGCCATATATTCAGAACAAACAACAAGGATCTGACTGCGTATTTTCAAACACTGAAAATGGATTGTTTTTTTTTTTTACTTCACTTGCATTACTTCAATACTCTTTGAAAATTGCTGCCTGGTTTATTGACTGACACACTGATTTACTGCATGAGTGTACTGATTGCAAAAGGGAATACAAGACGAACAAGGGGAATGCAAGGAAAACAAGGGGATTGCAAGGATAACACTACAATTTGAGAAGTTGGTGCATGAGCGGCATGAGGGAAAAATATGAGAAACGACAATGGCTTATATGAATTTTTTAACTTGTAATTTAACGACACTACATCAACTACTGGGTTATTTAGCGAGGTGGTATTTGGCGAGATGAGGCCTAGAATTCGCCATAGATTACCTGACATTCGCCTCACGGTTGAGGAAAACCTCCGATAAAACCCAATCAGGTAATCAGCCCAAGAGGGAATTGAATCCGCGACCGCAGATCAGCAGGCAAAAGTGCTACTGCCCGAGCTTCGCGAGTGACTATAAATAGGAAATAGCATATTGTGATACAATATTTTAGAGACGTAGTTGAGGTTAATCGTGTTGGAGTGTGATGTTAAAGGGAACGTAGATATGGAGGTCAGTTATGAAGGTAAAAGATAGCAAACGGAGCATGAGAAAATGGGGGGGGGGGGGAAACCTTATTTAGTTAAATAATATAGGTATCAGTATAAGTTTATTGTAAGATCAATTGCATAGGAAAAATGTATAAAAATGATCACTTGTAGTACTTACTTAATGGCTTTTAAGGAACCCGGAAGTTCATTGCCGCTCTCACATAGGCCCGTCATTGGTCCCTATCCTGAGCAACATTAATCCAGTCTCTATCATCATATCCCACCTCCCTCAGATTCATTTTAATATTATCTTCCCATCTACGTCTCGGCCTCCCCAAAGGTCTTTTTCCCTCTGGCCTCCCAACTAACACTCTATATGCATTTCTGGATTCCCCCATACGTGCTACATGCCCTGCCCATCTCAAACGTCTGGATTTAATGTTCCTAATTATGTCAGGTGAAGAATACAATGCGTGCAGTTCTGTGTTGTGTAACTTTCTCCATTCTCCTGTAACTTCATCCCTCTTAGCCCCAAATATTTTCCTAAGCACCTTATTCTGAAACACCCTTAACCTATGTCCCTCTCTCAGAGTGAGAGTCCAAGTTTCACAACCATACAGAACAACCGGTAATATAACTGTTTTATAAATTCTAACTTTCAGATTTTTTAACAGCAGACTGGATGATAAAGGCTTCTCAACCGAATAATAACAGGTATTTCCCATATTTATTCTGTGTTTAATTTCCTCCAGAGTATCATTTATATTTGTTACTGTTGCTCCAAGATATTTGAACTTCTCCACCTCTTCAAAAGATAAATTCCCAATTTTTATATTTCCATTTCGTACAATATTCTCGTCACGAGACATAATCACATGCTTTGTCTTTTCGGGATTTACTTCCAAATCTATCTCTTTACTTGCTTCAAGTAAAATTCCCGTATTTTCCCTAATCGTTTGTGATTTTCTCCTAACATATTCACGTCATCCGCATAGACAAGCAGCTGGTGTAATCCGTTCAATTCCAAACCCTGCCTGTTATCCTGAACTTTCCTAATGGCATACTCTAGAGCAAAGGTAAAAAGTAAAGGTGATAGTGCATCTCCTTGCTTTAGTCCGCAGTGAATTGGAAACGCATCTGACAGAAACTGACCTATACGGACTCTGCTGTACGTTTCATTGAGACACTTTATTGTAGTATAGAAAGTAGGCTAAATAAATTAGTAGAGATGGTGAAGTGTTAAAATAAGAGCAGTGTTATCATAGTCATAAGAAGAATTAACATAGTATTTTATAAGGAGGAGATGAAGAACAGTGAATGTCGTTACGGAAGTGTGCTACAGTGAACTTGGAACTTACGATTCGAAGCAATGAAGTGAAAAAGTGTCTAGGGTAAGGAGGTTTAGATGGAATAGAAGATAAAGCCCATCATTAGTATAGATTTAAATGAGTAAAATATCATTTGTGTAGAATAGAATGTAATTAATTAATTCATAGTGTTCTGCCCACTGCAAACCCAGCTTTCTTCCATCTTTCCTATTTTCTGCTTTCTTCTTTGTCTCCGCATATGATCCATATATCTTAATGTTGTCTATCATCATTCTGATATCTTCTTCTGCCCCGAACTCTTCTTCCGTTCACCATTCCTTCCAGTGCATCCTTCAGTAGGCAGTTTCTTCTCAGCCAGTTACTCAACCAATTCCTTTTCCTCTTCCTGATCAGTTTCAGCATCATTCTTCCTTCATCCACTCTTTCCAACACAGCTTCAGTTCTTATTCTGTCTGTCCATTTCACACGCTCCATTCTTCTCCATATCCACATTTCAAATGCTTCTGGTCGCTTCTCTTCACTTCGTCGTAACGTCCATATTTCTGCTCCATACAATGCCACACTCCATAAAAAGCACTTACACTAGTCTCTTCCTTTGTTCTTTTACCAGAGATCCGCAGAAGATGGTACTTTTTGTATTAAAAGCTTCCTTTGCCATTGCTATCCTCCTTTTGACTTCCTGGCAGCAGCTCATGTTACTGCTTACAGTACATCCCAAGTATCTGAAGCTGTCCACTTGCTCTACTGCCTCATTTAGAATTCACAAGTTTACCTTTGTTATTTTTCTCTCGATGACCATGGCCTTCGTCTTATTTGTATTTACCTTCATCCCATTTCTGTGATGTTGAAACCAAAATAATTATGAATTTTAGTGCTTCGTGAATGATAATTTAATAAAATTTCCACTGTTTTTGTTGGAATTAGTACCACAGTCTAGTATATACTGTCACGAAGCTCAATACGTAGTAAATATGCATCCATAGTTAGTTGCTAACCACTAGGATCGCTAATATCGCCTCATTACAGAAAATGCGAAATAGTACCGGCACAGTCAATTATTCCTAGCACCCTCAAAACTCAAGCTTCGTGACTGTATATTATACTAGACTGTGTTAGTACTTAGTATTCAGTGGGCCATACACAGGACAAAATGGCATTATCTTGTAAACGCTTAATTTGCGGACCCATGTTTATTGAAACTTTATTGCTTCTCTTCGTTTTTACTTTTAATCCCTAATTTTTTTTTTACCATCACTTTTGAAACACTCTGTTATAATTATTTTTGCAGAAATTTACATCTACTTACTTAAATCGTATAATAAGAAAAGAAATCAAATTTATATTACTCTTGTCATTATAAAGAATGTCTTTTGAGCACAATTCAGAAAACCGAATTTCTTCCTCCAATTTTGGCCCGTGTTAAAGAATTTCATCGCTGGGCTGCAAAAGAAATGCTGATACGAAATTATATCGTTTTCCGAGGACTTTAGCAAACATGGCCAGGTGGAAACCTATTTTCTTGAAATTAGTTTTTTACAAAACATGCAAATATGACGTTTATCACATGTTCTCGTTATTATTTAATAAGAATTGATTTTAAATTATTCATATACTTTTATTTTACAACATTAATAAGAATACTACACGAAAATAGTGAAACTGCAGTTTATATGGTAGGCCTATTCCAAAGCCTTCCTTATTATCCATGAATGCTGTCATTGTTACAATCGACATATACGGCCAGTTACGTTTCATATTGTATTAACAAAAAAATATCAATTTGATTACAAATATTAGTACATTATGCAACGAGCCTATAATGATAGTAATTAAGACGCAAGCATGCTTGTTTATATCATACGAGCGTCTTAATTGCCATTACAGGCAAGTTTCATACGACTTTTTATGCTCGACCGTATTTCTAACTTGAAATTTTCAGAAGTATTCATTTTATTTGTATCTGACAGAAGATCGGAAGTGACCTTGTTCATAGCTCTTAAATTGTGAGATGTGCGCAGACGCGAAAGTATTGATTTTTTCCGAGGAACAATAATGTCATTGACCTTGATGTAATGTAACATGAACTAATTTTGATATAACCTGGAAATTGATTTAGAATTGAAAAACGAGATGACAATTAATTGAATTTATTTGAATATTATTTACAATTAACGCTAATTATTATAGTAACAGAACATAACCTTCTGCGACAGTATTGGATTTCCAGCCTCCGTGACGTTTCCCTCGTTGTCTTTCGATTGCATATCCGAGAATAATCGAAAACCTGAACTTTAATGAATAGGTGTACTTTAATGACATGCATTAAAGGACTGCTACCAGGTGTATAATTACTACATTCCGGCATGGTCGAGCATTAAAATATAAAATTTACAGTTTATTGAAGACATACATGAACAAGATGAATAATGTAATGATAACAGAGCAATAATAGAATCTATATGCAAAGCCTTCTGTGTATCTCTATTTCTTTTATTTCCTAAGCGAAGTCCTTGTAACACGATAATGTTTCAAATCGAAAGCGACTTCGACTCGGCATTTCTTCTGCAGTGCAATATACTCCTTGCTCGGTCATTAAGGCGTTCAGGACAGGAAATGCAAATTTAAAGGATTATGAAGTCTGACACGCTGAATTACACACACGCTCTCTACCTCCACGTAAGTTGCTGGCTGTCGTAATTAAAGAGGACGGCGCCGTAGAATAGCAATCTCAAAGCTCACGGTTCGTATTTATAATTTATTCAGCTTACTTATTACTGAGATTTACCCGCTTGGCTTGCAAGAGGAACCAAGTTGAGATGATCTCCTTGTAGCTAATGTTATCCAACGATTACTACGTCCAACGACCACATTTCACTGTACAATTATCGCTGTAGGACGAAAAATCGATTGGTTCACTTCTGTTACCGCTTCATGCACCACACAAAAGGTTGTGTCACGAATATCGCACATACTTTCTTATGCGCAGTAGCGAAGCTAAGTGTAAATACTGGGTAGGCTGAAAACGTCTGATTACCTATATCTTTTTATACAGGGCCATCATTTTATTTTTACTTCAATTTTTATTGTACCTGAGTTTTTTAATGTACTTCACTCCCACCTCTTCTGCTAGTAAACTTCAAACCGTTCACGACACAGAGCCGAGGGCGCGTAAGCAGTACTGAGTTAGTGAGTATAGTACGTTCCAGAAATATGTTCGCGTTTTCCAGTGACGAAAGAGCTTTCAATATTGAATCATATTTTCGCACAGGTACTGTCGTCCGTTTGCCTAAGTCGCATCCCGTTTTCCCCCAACTGTTTATGTTCGCCCCTCTGTAAAGTCTAGTAGCTGGGCTGTCTTAGTTCTTTTCTGAAAACATTAATTTCTGTTAGGAATTGGACGTCTACGTAATATTATACAAATGTTTAAATAAAAGGGCCTCGTTAAGTAATTAACTGTCACATGATCCCCCCCCCCTTCCTACGACCCTGCGACAAAACCACTTGGACGGACAGTAGATAGCATTTCTGAGTAATTTTATCTTTTCTGATCGGGCAGAAGTGAAGATTGAATTTACAGTACGTAAGGTACTCTTTTATAGAGTAGGTACAGAATTATTTCAACATGAGTTACTCGTACGAAGGACGAAACAATAGTCTATAGTGCGATAGTATGCACAAAAGAACTGAAGCCTGTATCGAAATGAACGGCCACCATTTTCAAAAATGTGTTTAAATATCTATATTATGATTATTTTTCAATTTAAGTTCATTCTCTATATTGTACGCTAATGTGCTGTAACAGTACAATACACACTGCATAATTAATACGTCCGAATGGATAGCTCAATTCGTGTGTAAAAACACTAAGTGTTAATACAGTACTGTATTTTGATTAAACAAAAACTTAATGAAAATTATCGAACTCAAAATTGCGATATTTCCTAGTTTACATAAATGGATGAACTACTTTTCTTCCTTCCTATACCTAGTAAAGTGATTTGTATTTTACGCCAGTATCATCGAACTCCAGTCGTGGAAGGGGGTAGCAAACGGTGTTTCCTGTTTCAATCGTTAATAGAAATGTATAGCCAGATTAATATTAAAAATGTCAGTAAAAATAAAATGATATCCCTGTACAACAGATGTTTCCCGACTTTTCTATCAAAATATTTTTTGTGATACAGACCCCACAAGAAAATGATGACCACTCAATTTCATCCCCAAACAGATCAGAGGTATAACAATATAACTTATTTATTTCATAGCACCCTGTTAGTCAAGGATATTTCTTATACCACGAAAATTGAAAATTCTATTTTGTCTTCCTCCATCAGCTATTTTAACATAGTTTAGTATATACAGTTACGAAGCTTGGGATGATTTTTTGCATTTCTCGCGATAGTTGCTAGCCGCTTGGAGCGCTGTGTGTACTAGGAACAATAGACTGTGTCACTGCCAACGTAATCTAATACAGGCCGTAAGGCAGACCATGTGACTCGCTTAACCCGATCACGAAGGGCGGCGTTTCAATCATATAAATTAGTTGGAATGCATAAACAGGAACATACGTTTCTCTAAAATGTAGTGTAATTGCATTAATAAAATTTAAAACAATGATTATGATACACTTGAGACATAATTCACTTGCGAGTTAAGGTATAATATTATTTTTGGTGTACATTCATTTATGCACGATTCAATAATTTTGAGTTGTGCCGCACGAATATTTAGATATGTTGAACTTATAGGTTATGTTTACTGTACCAGTTGCCCTTTTCCGTCTAATTTTAGTGGTCTCCAAAGCCCTGCCATTACATGTATGTTATGCCATATGGAAATTATAGGCTATGTATACTATATTTAACTTATACTGTATTCCTATATTCGCAATTATTATAGATTATAATTAAACATAATGTTATGTATGATATTCCGCATATTCAATTTGTCTGCATTTTAATACTACAGGGACATCATTTTATTTTTACTTCAATTTGTATTGTACCTGCTTTTCTAAATGTACTTGACTCCCACCCCTTTCACCAATGTCCTTGCTAGCGTCAGTCACACAAACTTACGGCAGCTGTTGCTAGCAGTGAAATAAACAGTACAGAGTACAGTGTGTTTCAGAAATATGTTGCATTTGCTATAGAAGAAAAAGCTTATATTATTGAAGTTTATTTTCACACAAGTAGGGTGTGTAGCATAACTGAATTTATCTGTGTCGACTGAGCACAAGTGAAGATTAGAGTTACAGAAAGTACGGTACCCTATAATATGGTACGGTACTCAACAAGAGTTTTGTTTTACTGTTTGTAGGTATGAAGGACAATGATGGAAACTGGAATTACAATGTAACCGAATGTGAACAACAGTTTTTTTTTTTTTCACAATTTCCTGATTATATCATTACGGAATATTTTCGTAGAAATGTCATTAATGTGGTAGATAAATTTAGAGCAACAGAGTGTACAGAAAGGAAGAAAAGTGTAAGATGGCCAACAAAGGTGACAGAAGATGCTGTAGAAGATGTTAGAGAAAGGATGCAGAGAAGTCCTAATAAGTCAGTCAAGAAGTTAGCTGTAGAAAAATTTGGGTTTCTTACGGAAGTGTTCACAAAATTCTCAGGAATAAATTAGGTTAGTAATATGCTGAATAAAGTAGACATTACATAATGTATATGACCGCCTGAAGACTTGAGTTTGTGAAAAAAAAATTGTTACTATTCTACTGTTTTTTTGATAAAATACCGTAAAGTAATGACCAAACTGAAAATCGTAATACTATATTTCCCTGTAACATAAATGGATACACTACTTTTATTTCCTCCTATAGCTAGTAAAATGATTTGTTTACATATTGCACTAGCAACTCCAAACTCCTGTAATGGAAGGGGGGTAACAGTGTTTCCGGGTGTAGCCAGGTTAATGTTAAAAATATTAGTAAAAATAAAGTGATGTCCCCGTACAATTGAGTACTAAATTATTGTATTTATCTACTACTTAAGACACGAAGTAGCACAATCGTAAGTACTATGGAACTGTTATTAATACATGTTACTACAAAATTATCAGTATTGTCAGGAATTAGTTTACGCTGCTTATAAAGTAATTCTTCAAGTTTACTTTGGGAACTCACAAATGTTCCATATGTATACTTCTTGTGTTACACGGCACATATGTAGTTCACCCCAAAGCCACAGTAACATACCTGTGTCGATGCGTGCCACAGCTCTCGTGTTACTTCAAGTCACCTAAATCATTATGAAGTGGGGGGACGTAAACCTTGTCTTTCACAATCCCCAAGATTTTGGTAATAACAAGAACAATCAAAATAAAAGAATAAGCATGAAAATTACACAGACTTTGAAAGGTCACAACGCTACAAGAGTGGTTATATTACAACTTTTTCAAACTCACTAACGACTTGAAATTTTATGGAGAGCAAGAACGGCCTATAGGGAATTCTTAAGGGAAGACTCCACTGAAAATCATGAAAATTTTTCCAAAGTTTTTTTTAGCTATTTCACTTATTCAGAATTTATATTTTCATACCCCAAATGGATTCAGCTCAATTCTGATTACAAATACTCGTATGTTTACACTTTTTAAATTAAGGCTGAAAGGGGGCGTGGAATTTAAAGTGCTGTCAAAATTGTTTTTCATCGAGGAATTCTTTTTTAAAATTTCTGATTACAAATCTAGTAACTTTTTGTTGGCTCCCTGAAGCTACTAGATGAATGTAGCGGAGGAGAATATTAATTTACATAAATATTCACTTTATTTTCAAATCTATTTTACTGAGTTCATTTTTGTTGATTCAACACCAACTTTCTTATGCCAAATATTAATAAATCTGGATGAAATTTTTACTGCAAGTATTTATGAGGTAGCTGCATGTTTCTATGCATTTATTTTGTGAGAAATGCTGCTAGTTTATTTTATTAATATATTTCTTAATGCTGTTATTAATAAAATAAACTAGCAGCATTAAGAAAAATATTAATAAAATAAACTAGCAGCATTTCTCACAAAATAAATGCATAGAAACATGCAGCTACCTCATAAATACTTGCAGTAAAAATTTCGTCCAGATTTATTAATATTTGGCATAAGAAAGTTGGTGTTGAATCAACAAAAATAAACACAGAAAAATAGATTTGAAAATAAAATGAATATTTATGTAAATTTTAAAAAAGAATTCTTCGATGAATAACAATTTTGACAGCTCTTTAAATTTCACGCCCCCTTCCAGCCTTAATTTAAAAAATGTAAACATACGAGTATTTGTAATCGGAACTGAGCTGAATCCATTTGCGGTATGAAAATATAAATTCTGAATAAGTGAAATAGCTAAAAAAAATTTGGAAAAATTTTCATGATTTTCAGTGGAGTCTTCCCTTATGATGAAATTAAGAAATTTAAGTTACTTTCACGGTTTTCTCGTTTAAGAATCTATTGTCACAGGAAGAGGTTGGCTTCTCAACGATAATAAGGACGCAGAGATATAAAGGAAAGGTGTAGGAAATGATACTCTCATGTGCCCAAGCACTTCAGACGTGGGTGTGAGACATGCTGTAGCAAAGTACAAGTTATGTGTCGAGCCTGGGACCTTTGGCAGAAGACACCACCCCACACTTAATCAAGACAGGAAGAAAGTGAAAGGTTAAAATTTATTCCCATGTGTACACAATCGCAACAGTTGCATTTCATACAACTTTCATTTTCCATGGCTCGTTAAAATATTATTAACGTAAATATTGCGGGAATTGTCTTCACAGTCTACTGGTCCACACTGCAAGAGCGCTCAAGTGAAGTTAGGGTTAATATAATGCAAATGCTCTTCCTGTGTCTAACAAGGGAACTGTCTGAACTCATCAAAAACTTCATGAAAAATCAAACTCACAACATGTACTGTCAAGAGGAGCTTAAATTATTGTTTTGTTTGTCTTGATATTTGCACAATAAGTTACTTATTTTTAGGTATCTAGTCATTTCCTTTAATCACTAATATATTAGGCACTCATTATATTTAATTATTATTTATTTATTTATTTATTCACTTATTTATTTATTTATTTAACCTGGTAGAGATAAGGCCATCAGGCCTTCTCTTCCCCTCTACCAGGGGATTACAACTACAATATTAAGAATACAATTACAATTATAATTACAATTAATATTAAATTTACAAATACAATAAAAATCGAAGTACTAAAAGATTAACTGATTAATAAAAACTAACCAGTTTATTGTTAAAGTTACGAAGAGAGAAACATTTTTTTTTCATTAAGTAAGTAAAAATTAAATCTCCTCTACGCAGTAAGAAAATGCTTAATAAGTTTGCTTTTGAACGCTACTAAATTCCGATAGTCTCTGATGTCACTGGGTAGGTACTTTTTACGACCATTTCGATCTTATCTTTTTGCATTTTTTGCACGAGTATTAAATTTGTATTTTTATCACAGTCTACTATATACAGTCGCGAAGCTCAATATGTAGTAAAAATGCAAACATGGGTAGTTGCCCACCACTAGGATCGCTACTATCGCCTCATCATCGCAGATCTCTCTCCTAGCAGACGACAAAATATGTTACACTTTCATTGTCGTGTTCTTTTGGAAAAATTAACACCTTCCTTCCATTATTGAAATATTAAATGCATAAAGTTAATTTATTATTTTAATAAAGTATATTAAATTCCACCATAAACTCGAAGACACCTGCAAGAAATAAGTAAATATAATTCTTGTTTGTGCAAAACGAACTGAAATTTACTATAATAGCTTCACTCATTCAAGATTATAGCGATAATTAACTATGAAACTAATAAATATTAATTTGCATTTCCCTTTACAACAATAATAATGGAAATATGAATTAATGGAGTAATTTACGTGTACCGGTGCTTGTAGTGTAGGCTTACGTAGTTAACAAAGTGGGATGAGGTTAAGCAATAATAATCACACCAGAATTGGAAATAAAACGTGACCAATAAATTTTATTGTAACAGACTTTTTCTACCTCTCTAGTAAAGCAACAAATAAAAATAACAACAAAATTAACAGCTATAATTAAAAACATATCCTTTGAAGAAAAAAGTAGGCCTAAGCAATAATAATCCCACCAGAATTGAAAATAAAACGTGATCAATAAATTTCATTAAAACAAACTTAATTTTTCTACGTCTTTAGTAAAATAACACATAAAAATAATAACAAAATTAATAGCTACAATTAAAAATATATCCTCTGAAAAAAAAAGTAGACCTAACCTTTATTTCTCTGGAAATTTAGCAGCCTAAGTGACAGAACTTTAACCGGTATCAAATGTCCTTTCGGTTAGACTGAAACATTTCATTGTGAAATTTAAGGATATAATGTATTCTAACAGTCACAAAGAATTTCAAATTAACAGTTTTGTTTCTGCACAGCATTGTTGTGGAAACCCAGGAACCATTCTGAATCTTTCGGAAATCGGAAAAAGGATAACTCTGGCCTCTTTCTCTTACTGTTGCTACAATTTATAGCACTACAAACGTCTCCTCCTTGTCCCATATTATTATTCCAATTATTATATTTTAGCCGTTAACATTTTCATTACAACCAATAACGAACATTTCACAAGCATCAATGTGAAATACGCAACGAGCTAGCACGCGATAGAAATACGACACAGTCCAAAGTCGACCATGGACAGTCTATTGTTTCTAGTTGCTAACCGTTTGGAGCGCTTTATCACGAGATTTGCAAAAAAACACCTCAAGCTTCGCGACTGTATATAGTAGACTGTGGTTTTATTTCTGTTTCATATTTACTTCTTCTCTCTGATTTTTTTCGTATATGCCTATGTGTATTTTGGTGATGTGGTAGAGAAGGCCTGATGGCCTAAACTCCACCAGATTAAATAAATAAATATAGTAAATAGCTACCAGCGCCAAAAGTGTGGCAGAAAACAAAACTTCAAAAAAAAAAAAGTAACTTATGCGTAGGATTAGGACTTTTAGCGGCAATTTTCATAGGAAAAGAGGATGCGAAAATCGCTAAAACAAGACAAAGAAAGGGGACAAAAAGGTGCTATTAACTCAATTATTTCGGGAAACGCTCTCTCTCCTATCTTATTTATTTTAAATCAACTGTTCGAAATTATGTACGTCTCTACGGCACAGACTATATTCACTGTCCAGTAGCTAACATACCAGAGGAAACAGTGTATCGAATAACAGTTACATCAGTTTCGATTAATTCCTGCTTGAATTTCTGAGCCAGGATGAAAAATCGGGATGTGGATTCCTTGAACATGACGAAATCTTGTGTTAAATTTGTTAAGCAGCAAATTTACATTTACTAACAGAAGACTCACTGATTCCAGTGAAATTAAGTGCATATCAAAACCGCAATTCCGTTAAAAAAAAGTTGAATGACGTTGCGCCTACATGAATTTCAAGTATAATTTTTAGCAGTTCAGATTTGCATTTTAATTGCTAATAGTAAGTTAACAGAAATTTTATAATCTTAAATTACTACTATCACTATTATATTTTGTTAAGTTTATTTATACACGCTTTAACATCTGTGGACATATCGCGTGTTTTAGGATCTGTGAATATACCAGTAGGCCGTTTTCATTGTTGATGAGTTCCTGTTTCTGTTATGTGTTGTAGATGGCTTGTGTTCAAGTAACTGATTATAGCTTTTGATTATTATTATTATTATTATTATTATTATTGTTATTATTATTATTACTAGCCGTACCCGTGCGCTCCGCTGCACCTGTTAGAAATAAATATAAAGTAATTACATAATTAAAATAGGACATTTGATCCATGGAACATTCGTGATTGATAGAAGGATAAATCGTTTATTATGTTACTTAATTTAAATTGTATTAAAAAATTAAAATGCGATCATTTTGATCCAGAGACCACTCATTTGGTCATAAAAATTATTTTATGAAATACAGGAAACGAATGCCTATCAAGTTTTCTGTGCATTAGAAGCTATTTTAATCTTATCTGTCCTCGATTCAGTCAGAAGTTACTGTAATAACATTATAGCATTATGTCCATCTAGAGAAACTACACTTTCCAATAGTGAATTAATAATTAATTATACAAATCGGTTAATTTAGCTTGCGATATTACTTCATACAAACACAGAAACATTGTCTGTAG
Organism: Periplaneta americana; assembly: GCF_040183065.1. Classification (NCBI taxonomy): domain Eukaryota; kingdom Metazoa; phylum Arthropoda; class Insecta; order Blattodea; family Blattidae; genus Periplaneta; species Periplaneta americana. Next base: position 9,017,103 of record NC_091131.1, on the reverse strand, counting down.
GCTATGTTTCATAGCTTTCGATTGTTGTTGTCCAAGGCCCCTTATAGACGAAGTCATTTTTTTTTTATTTCATTACACCGCCTTAGATGGCGTTGTTATTGTAATTTTGAAACTAATTTATCTCATTAAATATCCATCCTACCAAAATTTTGCACGGAATAAATCTTATCGGAAATTATTTTTAAAGAAACTTTTATTATGTAATATTTTTCATGAAAATTAATAATAAGGGAGATATTTCGATTTATTTAATTCAAACCCCCTTATAACACCCCTTTTAAATAAAATATTTTGAATGCCATATAGCCTAAATTCTAAGTTACAACGAACTTAACTTATATTCAAATTTTCATATAAATCGGTTCAGCCATTATCGCGTGAAAATGTAACAAACATCCAGACAGACATACAAACAAAAATGTCAAAAAAAAGCGATTTTCGGTTTCAGGGCGGTTAATTATATATGTTAGGACCAATTATTTTTGGAAAATCTAAAATTACCAGAAAAATGTTGACTACAGATTCATCATCATCATTATTATTATTATTATTATTATTATTATTATTATTATTATTATTATTATTATTATTATAGTAGTAGTAGTAGTAATCATTTACCGCTCCTTATTAAAGCCCTGTATGTTCTCGTTAAAACATCTACCCCAAATGCAGTATAGTCTTTCGCATAATATAGGCCAAATTATAATGATATTCTCAGTATATTTTACGTCCTCCTTTAATTGCATATTATTTTAAATTTACATATAACGGAGCCATGGTAACGGCTCTTGAATGAATGATTCTTTTCAGTCGTTTTCCACTTGAATGAGTAGCCATTTCATTAGTTTTCCACGAAGTCTGCAACCGACAGGAATCATAGCCAGAGGAAGAATAGCGCGATCGCCAGAGATAAGACGGAACTCGCCCACGTGCTGGGTGTCAGCAGGCTGAGAAGGGAACACATCAGCACGAACAGCAATGCCTGGCAGAGCCAACAGCATAGGTGTATTCTGAAAAAGGAAGGAAACGTACAGCGTAAGAAATTTAAATTTTTAAAAATATATAAGGTACACGTACCAAATAACGCCACCTTAACACTTCAGTCACTTTTGCTCTGGAAATAAGTTATGTACAAACACGAAAATTATGAAATAGAAACTGTAATGTTATCTTTACAAAATAGCACAATTAAAATGGATATATTATATACCGAACAAGAATTAGAACTCAAATAGGAAAACTTTGTAAACTGGCGTTATTAGGAACAGGTTGTCCAATTAACGCCACCTATTTTCTAGTAACCTATACACTTACAATTGTTAATTAATTATTTTTCCTAAGCAACACAAATTGAACTAAGCAACTAAATTTGAGTTTCTGTTAATAAAAGATACAAAATCACTCAACACTAATAAAAGATTCTTGATCTGAAACTGAAACACGAGATGGATTAGGGAAATACGTTTTCCAGTGACTCCTTACTTTAAAAAAAGACAATGTGACACAGTAGAAAGTTATTAAACACAAAAGCGTTTACCTTAGTTTAATATGAATGTTTTCCAATAAGTAAAACAAAAAATTAAGTTATGTAAAATAAAAAAAAAATTAGGAGTTCGATGAGATATTGAACCAATATCATCACTGCACATTCTGAACATTTGTAAGTTGAAAGCTTAGTGATTTTCCTGATGTTTTCACACTGATGCTGTACAGTCAGCCTTAGTACTAACATAACCTAAAATTTTGTCTGTAGACCTTTAACGCCACATGGCGTTGAAGCGCTACTGAGTACTTGATAACATGACATGCCAGTTTCTCTAACATTTTCAAATTTTATAGATAGCAGATACTTTCTATTAATAGAAGAATGTTTAAGGATCACGAAAATATATAGTTTGATATAGTTATTATTTGCTCAACACACAAAATAAAATATTGCCTCTTACCTTGACATAAGAACAGCCATTCACTATCCACACACAACAGGAAAATGGTGGAATATAATGTCACTCGTAAATGTCAGCGGACAGCTAGTAACTCATTGCATCACTAGATTGCAAGCGAATGCAGGCTACAGTAGTGCACTACCGAAAACTTGTATTGTTAACAAATTTAAATAGGGTGGCGTTAAAGGTATACATGACGTTATTTGGCTCACGGACCTTATTATGCATTAATTACCTTCATTTCTGTAGCAGCCAGTAATATTATTACTATGTAAATGACTGCTGAGATGCACAAGAACGCCACTATACCTCGTTACATAATGTCTGACAGGCGATGTAAACATTGCCGGCAGAGGGGAGAGAAATATAATTGCTATTCAACCAATAGCAGAGCAAGCATGGGATGAGACCTCTGTCATTGGTTGAATAATAATTATACTTCTCCCCTCTCTACCGGCAATGTTTACTTCTGTCAGATATTATGGAACGAGGTACAGATAGACTATATCAGCCGTGGCGAAAATGTGATCGTGCGCCGAGCCACTGTGTAACCTGCAACGTGCACAGCACCTATGGAGGGAGGCGGACACCCGAAGGGGAAGTGAAGCAACTGTCTGACTTATTAACGGATTTTCATTTTTCTTACGTCAAGCACTTAAATATAATTTTATACAGTACAAGCCTACAAACTAATGTTTAGTACGTGTAACGAAGAAAGAAATGAACAAGAAAACATAGGACACATTATCACAACCTAAAATTTACTGTCTTAAGAATGTCTCTGCGATAGAGATTCAAAATCAGGAATTATGTCACTTACTGCCAGTCGTAGTTGATCACGAAGGTATTTGTCTGTCAGTCGTGATCTAAATTTGGTTTCTACTATTTTCATTGTTGAAAATAATTTTTCACAAACGTAAGTTGTAGCGAACATGGCTTCAAAAGGGTAAGCGAAAGAACGAAGCTTCGGATATTTATTTTTTGGCAAAGATTTGAAAAGTTCAACATTTGTCAAGTGCTTACATCTAGCTTTCATTTAACATCACATTGTAAATCAGTGAGTTTAAATTGAAGAACTAACCGCATTATTCGTACATCGGCTGAAATGGGATCGATGTACAGAGATAATAATAATAATAATAATAATAATAATAATAATAATAATAATATTTAACCTTTTAATGTTTCATGAGTGATATGTAGTATAATGCCGTTTTATGTTATACAACCGTTTATGAACAAATCATACATTTAATATTCTCATCATATTGGCAGCAAAAAAATGCGTCCTCCTATCCTACTTGAAACTTTCGTTTTTGTAGAGGTACATAGTTTCGAGGTCCTGCGCCGTGGCGTCGTGGTCTAAGGCATCCCGCCTAGGACTCGCGTTACAGAATGCGCGCTGGTTCGAGTCCTCATGGGGGAAAAAATTTTCTCATGAAATTTCGGTCAGTGTATGGGACCGGTGCATCGTGATGCATTTGGGGAGCTACGATAGGTAACGAAATCCGGTTGCGAATACCAGCTATAATGGCTGGGGGGATCATCGTGCTAACCACACGATACCTCTATTCTGGTTGGATGATCGTCCACCTCTGCTCCGGCATGTGGGCGTGAGGCCGGCAGCCGGCTGGTCGGTCTAGGTCAGGCCTGCACAAAGTTTGCACTCTCCGAGCCGGCTCACAGCTCATGAGCGGAATGCAGATATTAGCTGCGCTCTGTCTAAGGGTGGACTGGAAGAAGGGGTGATCTCGTACAAAATATACACAAAAGGAAGTACTATTACGAGTGATTATGAAATGAATTCCCGTTCAGTGTTTGCAAAACTATCTTGGACTATTATTAATTAATAAAGAAATATTTATTTTACAGAAATAATAGACTTTCTATACCAATTAAATGTACAACATCATTTTGTTATATTTTTATTCATCAGTACATCAAGACGAGGTTTTATGCTGTTGGCAGCTGAGAGCAACAGTAGCCTACTGATCGTAATGAAACATCAGTTACAGATGTTCGATGCCTGCCTTTATTAAAGTTGATTATAGAAAACAGTTGCTCACAAATATAAATGTTAAGCCAAACATGGGAATCATTTTCACAGCCAGCCTGTGTAATCGTGGATATTATTGCTAATGTTAGTCTTGTAAACTCAACCAGGCTAGTAGTATTATTCACACGATCTTTAGTCCATAGGTCACATTGAAGATCAATAAGTTCGAGCTGTAAATCGTTAAATGTTAAATGTTATGTTCCGTCTTTTAGATTCCTCCAAACTGTACTGTAGCAGTAAATAAGCAACGTGAAACAGTTACTGAGAATAGGCCTACACACTGCACTCCACTAGATAGCTGAGTGGTCGTTTCCCTCTCCTCTACCTATAGCAAGTCTATGTCATTCTGACGTATCTTCCTCTCCGTTTCGGCGAGCGGTAAACACGGCTCTCCCGCTCCAAAGGAGCGCGCGCGCTCGTTGAGCGCTGTTTGTGCAGGTATGGCCTAGGCCCTTCACGGGCTGTAGCGCCACGGATTATTATTATTATTATTATTATTATTATTATTATTATTATTATTATTATTATTATTATTATTATTATTTTACATGGTTTCGAGAGAGACATTGCGACGATACGCCACTCGCAGGTGAGAGACAAATACAAATGGAACGGAGTTTGACTCCTGTGAGTGAGAGGGTGAGGATTGGGGGAGGTAGGAAGCAAGAGAAATGCATAGGTATTATTGCGAGCCACAATGTGCTCGCGAGTCACATTTTCTCCACGGCTGTAGTGACTATATGAACCACGCATGCGCTACCGCTGAGCAGTAAAGGACGTCTGTGACGTAAACGTACACTCTAAGTTTCCAGCGCGCCTCCTTCAGGGTTGACGGAGGGTCGTGGTGGTAGTGCTGGCGCACCCCCAGCACGTTGGACTCCAGGTACGCTGGCCAGTGTATGCTGGCCACATCGAAAGCGAACGTGACCCGGTCCCTAGGGCAGAGCTGGCGTGCCAGGGCTAATGTGTTGATCGTGCTGAACCGCCACTGACGAGTCGTGAAATAGCGTACGTGCTGGATGCCTCGCCAGTATTTCTTCTGGATTTTCAACAGTCTGCAACAATCGATACGATGAATGGTAATGCAAAGCATATTGTAAAGAGCACTGCCAGTTGGCGCGCCAGCAGTCAGTGTCAAGTGCGTGATTTTGTTGTACAGGGACATCATTTTATTTTTACTTCAATTTTTATTGTACCTGAGTTTTTGTATGTACTTCACTCCCATCTCTTCTACTAATGAAGTTCCAACTGTCCTCCACACAGAACCAAGGTCGCATATAGTACTGAGTTAGTGAGTATAGTACGTTTCAGAAATATGTTCGCATTTTCCAGTGACGAAAGAGCTTTCAATATTGAATCATATTTTCGCAAAGTACTGCCGTCCGTTTGCCTACGTCGCATCCCGATTTCCCCCACCTACTTTTACTCACCCCTCTGTAAAGCTAGTGGCTGGGCTGTCTTGGCTCTTTTCCGAAAACATTAATTTTTGTTGTAATATTATACAACTGTTTAAAGTAACTTAGATAAAAGGGCTTCGTTAAGTAATTAACTGTCACGTGATTTCCCCTCTTTCTACGATCCTGCGACATAACTACTTGAACGGACAGTAGATAGCATGTCTGAGTAATTTTATGTTTTCTGATCGGGCAGAAGTGAAAATTGAATTTACAGTACGTAAGGTAGGCCTACTCTTTTATAGACTAGGTACAGAATTAATTCAGCATGAGTTACTAGTACGAAGGACGAAACTGGTAATTGGAATTAGAGGCAATAGTCTATAGTGCAATAATATAAAAAAAAAAAACTGAAGCCTGTATCGAAATGAATTCCCACCATTTTCAAATATGTGTTTAAATATCCATATTATGATTATTTTTCAATTTAACTTCATTCTCTACATTGTACGCTAATCTGCTGTAGACAGTATAATATACACTGCATAATGAATACGTCCACATGGACAGCTCAGTTCGTGAGTAAAAACACTTATTGTTAATACTGTACTGTATTTTGATTAAACAAAAACCGAATGAAAATTATCGAATTCAGACTTGCGACATTTCCTAGTTTACGTAAATGGACGAACTATTTTTCTCCCCTCCTATACCTAGTAAAGTGATTTGTTTGTATTTTACGTCAGTATAATCGAACTCCGTTCGTGGAAGGGGTAGCAAACGGTGTTTTCTGTTTCCAACCGTTAATCCAAAGGTATAACCAGGTTAATATTAAAAATATTAGTAAAAATAAAATGATGTCCCTGTACTTCACTCCCACCCCTTCTACTAATGAAGTTCAACCGTCCTCCACACAGATCCAAGGCCGCATATACAGACATAGGAGCCTTACGGTCATAGTAAACAGTACGTTCCAAAAATATGTTCGCGTTTTCCAGTGACGAAAGAGCTTTCAATATTGAATAATTTTCGCACAGGTACTATAGTCCATTTGCCTACGTCGTATCCCGGTTTCCCCCACCAGCTTTTATTCGCGAGCTAGTGGCTGGGCTGTCTTAGCTCTTTTCTGAGAACATTAATTTCTGTTAGGAATTGGACGTCTACGTAATATTATACAACTGTTTAAAATAACTTAAATAAAAGAGCCTCGTTAAGTAATTAACTGTCACGTGATTTCCTCCCTTTCTATGACCTTACGACATAACCACTTGGACGGACAGTAGATAGCATGTCTGAGTAATTTTATCTTTTCGGATCGGGCAGAAATGAACATTGAATTTACAGTACGTAAGGTACTCTTTTATAGAGTAGGTACAGAATTATTTCAACATCACTTTCTAGTACGAAAGACGAAACTGGTAATTGGAATTACGTACAATAGTCTATAGTGCGATAATATGCACATTAGAACTTGAAGCCTGTATCGAAATGAACGGCCACCATTTTAAAAAATGTGTTTAAATATCCATATTATGATTATTTTTCAATTTACTCTAGATTATACGCTAATGTGCTGTAGACAGTATAATATACACTGCACAATGAATACGTCCACATGGACAGCTCAGTTCGTGAGTAAACACACTCCTTGTTAATACTGTACTGTATTTTGATTAAACAAAAACCTAATGAAAATGATCAAACTCAAAAGCGCAATATTTCCTAGTTTACGTAAATGGATGAACTACTTTTCTTCCCTCCTATACCTAGTAAAGTGATTTGTTTGTATGTTACGCCAGTATCATCGAACTCCAGTCGTGGAAGGGGGTAGCAAACGGTGTTGATCCAGAGGTATATGCAAGTTAATAATAAAAATGTTAGTAAAAATAAAATGATGTCCCTGTATTTAATATGCAGTTTATGTGCGTTCGTTCCTGATGCCTCCTTCAAAATGATTCAAAGTACAAATTCTCTAACAGAACGCATTTCCCACGCATCAGAGCCCATTGGCGAGGCTGTCTAGATAAATCTAGGCACGGTGTTATAAAAAAAACCTGGTTGCAGTACTGTGCTCAAAGTAAAGGAGTTCTTGTGCCAAAAAAGTGTGACTTGCTTGAACCTGTATCTTAAAAACTCACAAATTGTACATTAAAATTTTACATCTTGATTACACAACGTTTAACACTGTATCACTTCGGAATATGTATGATAAGACTTTCTTGTGTTAAATTCTAACGTACCTTGTTTACATATTCCGGCCTATTTATGGGTCATCCTCTGAACTGGTCGTTGTTGGTCTTGGCGCTTTTTGTTCTGTTTCCTGTGAGGGTGCGTTCGTGTGGTATAGTGTAGAGTCAAAGAGTGTGTGTGTTCTGAAATTGAATTGTGTGTTGAGAATTTCGTTGGGGTGTGTTTTCGTGTGTCTATATTTCATATTGTTCTAGTGTGTTTAGTTTCTGCCTTTTTGGTTGCAACAGCTTCTGCATAGGACAGACAGGCAGATCATATCAAACACGTTACAAAGAACACATCACAGCCATAAAAAATTACCAAACATCTCCACATATGCAGAACACTTCACAAATGCTAACCACACCCACAGAGACATCAACACAGACATGAAAATACTACACATCCAACCAAAAAGTCAGAAACTCAACACACTAGAACAATGTGAAATATACAGACACACAAAAACACACCCCAACGAAATTCTCAACACAAAACTCAATTTTAGAAAACACACACTCTTTGACTCTACATTATACCACACGAACACACCCTCACAGGAAACAAAACAAGAGGCGCCAAGACCAACAACGACCAGTTCTGAGGATGACCCATAAATAGGTCGAAACATGTAAACAATGTACGTTAGAATTTAACACAAGAAAGTCTTATCATACATATTCCGAAATTAAAATTTTGTCCAAATGTAATGTTCAAAAATATGCTCATAGATAACAAATTATAACAGAGAATGTTGAAAAGTTGTTCTGTTTTGCAACCAGGAAAAGAAAAGGTAAACAAAAATAATAAAATAAAGTGTACATATTGAACCTTAATGTAAAATAATAAAAAAAAATATAACCTCGTCTGTCCTTCGGTATCATACATGATAGCTTAGAAATTTATTAATGTCATTCATTATGCGCTTATATAGGTCCGTGGCCTGAGGTATCTTATTCTGTACCATCTACGCTTTTGGTTATCATTCGAGTTTCTTCTATTTACTTGTCACTAGATGCCTCCAGTTGATTGAATTTACCATTCCGTCTAGTCAGCAGTATGGCTGAGGAAAGTAACTGTTATTGCCCATTTGTTATATGTTAAATTAAATAATATTAACTGTTGATACATTCTTACACATTACTATTCACGTAATAATAATAATAATAATAGTAATAATAATAATTGAACGAGTTACATCAGCTTCTTGTCTATGCGGATGACGTGAATATGTTAGGAGAAAATCGACAAACGATTAGGGAAAACGCGGAAATTCTACTTGAAGCAAGTAAAGCGATAGGGTTGGAAGTAAATCCCGAAAAGATAAAATATGATTATGTCTCGTGACCAGAATATTGTACGAAATGGAAATATAAAAATTGGAAATTTATCTTTTGAAGAAGTGGTGAAGTTCAAATATCTTGGTGCAACAGTAACTAATATATATGATACTCTGGAGGAAATTAAACACAGAATAAATATGGGAAATGCCTGTTATTATTCGGTTGAAAAGCTTTTATCATCCAGTCTGCTGTTAAAAAATCTGAAAGTTAGAATTTATAAAACAGTTATATTACCGGTTGTTCTTTATGGTTGTGAAACTTGGACTCTCACTTTGACAGAGGAACATAAGTTAAGGGAGTTTGAGAATAAGGTTCTTACGAAAATATTTGGGGCTAAGAGGGATGAAGTTGCAGGAGAATGGAGAAAGTTACACAACGCAGAACTGCACGTATTGTATTCTTCACCTGACATAATTAAGAACATTAAATCCAGACGTTGGAGATGGGCAGGGCATGTAGCACGTATGGGCAAATCCAGAAATGCATATAGAGTGTTAGTTGGGAGGCCGGAGGGAAAAAGAACTTTGGAGAGGCCGAGACGTAGATGGGAAGTTAATATTAAAATGGATTTGAGGGAGGTGGGATATGATGGTAGAGACTGGATTAATCTTTCTCAGGATAGGGACCAATGGCGGGCTTATGTGAGGGCGGAAATGAACCTCCGGGTTCTTTAAAAGTCAGTAAGTAATAATAATAGAAACATTGTTTGGTTTCTCATACAGACGTACATCCCTACTTTTTAAGAGGTATCATTGGCGATACTTTTGGTCACTAGCATGACTTTTCATAAATCACATTACTATAGTTTTCTATAATAAGTAGAATAAATAATATTGTATAAATCTGATAGCTGTGATTTCATGGTCGCATCATTTTCATATGATCAAAATATTCTTTACAATATGATACGCTTCACTAAAAAGTCACATGTATTTTTGTGTGTCTGTATTATTATGCATTTGGTGCAAATAAATCCTAGCCCTAGTAATTCCTTTATTCCGCGCCGTAGCGTCGTGGTCTAATGGGACCGGTGCCCACCCAACATCGTGATGCACTTGGGGAGCAACAATAGACAGAGAAATCCGGTTACGAAAGCAAGCTACAACAGTAGTTCTGATTGGATGATCGTTCACCTCTACTTCGGCATTTGAACGTGAGGCCAGCAGCCGGCTGGTCGGTCTGGGCCCTTAAAGGGCTGTAGCGACACGGATTATATTATTATCATTATTATTATTATTATTATTATTATTATTATTATTATTATTATTAATTCAAATAGCTTAACTATATCGACTACTAAAACAAAAGTGTTAGCCTTTAGAGGATTAGAAACAATTAGAGCCAAAATCGTGTTGAATGGAAGAATGATAGAACAAATTAATACTTTTAATTATCTGGGCTGCAATATCTCATATGCAAGAAAAGAAGTTTTTACAAATAAAATAAACAAATTTAATTATTTCTGTGGGGTAATAAAATAACTTTAAAACACACTAGCAAAGAAACAAGATTAAAATTTTGTAAAGTTATGGCAGTCCCTATGTTGCTGTACGGCTCTGAATTCTGGACTCTTACTAAATCCGAAGAAAAAAGAATCGAGGTGATAGAAATGAGATTTTTGAGGAGTATAGCAGGTTATCCATGTATGGTGGGTCCCTATCACCACGGCATGGCGTGTCCTCAGGTTGCGGATAGAGGAGACGGCCTCCAGATATGGAGGGTAGCTGCGAATATATTGAATAAGCAGTCGTGGACAGCCGATAAGGGGTGGTCCTCCAGCTTGGGGGTTGGGCGAAGGGCTAACAACCCATCACCGTAAAAAACAGCTTGTTACGAATCCCTACAATAAGCCTCGGAATGGGACTGATTCTCAGGCACGGGAGGGAAAAAGACCTTTAGGGAGGCCGAGACGTAGATGGGAGGATAATATTAAAATGGATTTGAGGGAGATGGGGTGTGATGATAGAGACTGGATTAATCTTGCACAGGATAGGGACCGATGGCGGGCTTATGTGAGGGCGGCAATGAACCTTCGGGTTCCTTAAAAGCCATTTGTAAGTAAGTAAGTAAGTATAGCAGGTTATACTCTTTTAGACAAGAAACGCAATGAAGACATCAGAGTAGAACTGAATATATTCAATTTAATTGAAAAACTCACAGAATATAGAAATAAATGGAAGCAACACGTTGAAAGGATGACTCAAGAACGTATTCCTAAATTAATATTCGACTACAGACCAACTGGTAAACGAAACATAGGTAGACCCAGGAAAAGATGGCTTCAGGAATTTTAAAATTTATATAGGCCTACTTCATGAGACTGGAACGAGCCAAACAAGGCTTAAACCATGTGGCTGATGGTGATTATTATTAATTCCCTTACGTAGCTGTTGACGGAAACTTACTCGTCGTCACCTCCGCTGAGCAACCTGAGCAGGTACGCTGGTAGCATATGCCGCAGGAGCACGACGAGGGCCACTCGGGGCACGGCAGTGCGGCATTGGGCGCCGGGGTACCACAGCACGGACCTGCACGGGAAGCGTCGCACCAGCGACACCACCTCTCGCGTGTACTGCCCCCACGTGATCGGGTTGTGCGCCCCTGAGCTGCAGTGGTACACCTGCAGATCCGCGTCCCCACTGGAAAGAAACGTTCAGTAAAACCTCGATTTTCCGTCACACTATTAACCGATTGGTGGATTATCCGACTGTCTTTTTTTCTCGCTCTTTTTTTTTTTTTCTTCAGGAAAAAATATTAAGTACTCTACATTATACAGGGACATCATTTTATTTTTACTTCAATTTGTATTGTACCTGAGTTTTTTAATGTACTTCACTCCCACTCCTTCTAGTAGCAAACTTTCACATACAACCAAAGCCGCAACGTCGTCTTACGGACAAAATAAACAGTACAGAGTGAGTGAGTGAGTATAGTATGTTTCAGAAATATGATCACATTTTTCAGTGAAGAGAGAGCATTCATTCACTATTGAATCAAATTTTCACACAGGTACTGTGCGTCCGTTTAGTTACATCGCATCCCGGATTCCCCCACCCGTTTCTGCTGGCCCCTCTGTAAAGGCTAGTGGCTGAGCTATCTTAGCTCTTTTCTGAAAACGTTTGCTGTTAGGAATTGGACTGCTACCTAATACAGACGTGGATAGATTATTAGCAAAATTGAAGATTTTTATTATATATTTTTACAAAATATGGTTCTTCAATTCAGACTGCAGTTGATATTTTTGCGTATTTCCAAATTATTAGCAAAATTGAAGATTTATATTGTATATTTTTAGAAAATTTGACTCTTCAATTTGGACCACATTTGATATTTTTGCATATTTACAAATTATTAGCAAAACTGAAGATTTTTACTATATATTTTTACCAAATTCGACTCTCCAATTTGGACTACAGTTCACATTTTGGATATTTCCAAATAATTAGCAAAACTGAAGATTTTTATTATATATTTTGACAAAATTTGACTCTTCAATTTAGACTGCAGTTGACATTTTTGCACATTTACCAATTTTTAGCAAAATTAAAAATTTTTATTATATATTCTTACAAAAATTGGCTCTTCCATTTAAACTACAGTTGACATTTTTGCATTTTTGCCTACTATAATGATAGAAATATGAAAAATTGTCAACTGTAGTGTAAATTGAAAAGTCAAATTTTGTAAACAGAATTATCATAAAAATCGTCAATTTTGTTAATAATTTGTCCACGTCTGTATTATACAACTATTTAAAATAATTTAAATAAAAGGGCATCGTTACGTAAGGTATTATCACGTGATTTCCCTCTTTTCTAAGACCCTCCTACATAACCACATGGACGGGCAGTAGATAGCATATCTGAATCAATGCGGATCGGGAAGAAGTGAAGATTGAATTTACAGTACGTAACGAACACCGTTATAGAGTAGGTACAGAATTATTTCAAAAGGCGTAGGATTATGGCTCCCTCATGTCGTCTGATTTGAGTGCTTTGCATTATTTCTTTGGGGTTACTGTGAAACAGTTGTGTTTGCTAAACATCCTACATCTTACATAATTGGCTTAGTAGGAAAAGAGGTTTTGTACTACTTAATATTTAGACTACTGTAGTAATTAAATTAAATTTTACATAACTTTTTCTAAGTAGTACACTTTAATTAATTATTTTGCCTGATGTAGTTTTCATGTATGATCATTCACCTCTGCTTCGGCATGTGGACGTGAGGTCAGCAATCGGATGGTCAGTCTTGGCCCTTCATGGGCTGTAGCACCATGGATTTACTTTACTTTTAGTTTCCATGTAGTCTACCACAAGGCCACTCTTATCCGGAATTAGCAGGTATAGAGGAGTCTATATTGAAGGGGTGGTTAGACTGATCCATTACATGGGGTGTACTACGTTAAAATGGCAATATTTGGGTAGAAAAACGATTAAAATGTTATACAAAATAATGGGTATTGATGGACAAAATATGTAAAGAAAATATCAAAGGAAATAAACATTATTTCACGTTAATAATGGGGATTTATGACCAAAATTAAATGAAAATGCCTAAAAAATGACCGAATAAAACAAAAGATGCTGTTATGAGTTGAAACAGACAAAAAAAATGCAAAAAAAAAATCCCTGACAAATATGTCTTAAAACACTCCGTTTATCACATAATATATAAATACTAAAGCACCAATGTTTCTGGCTTACTAGAAAAAAGATGCGATTTCATAAAATCCTAGCCCTAGTTATTATTATACTTGGAGGGCCACAAATCACATTCCAAGAGCTGCAAATGTCTCGCGGGCCCCAGTTAGGGAGGCAGCCACCTGTCCGTCACAGAACTTGAAGGAAGTGGACTTGCTAATTGCGGGCCATCGAGCGTGAAACATCAATAATGGAACAGCTGGCGTGTGGCAGATCATTAATAAACCAGACACAACAGGTTGCGTGATCTGGTGAAGAAACTGTAGCGAAGGAAATTAATACCGAGTTAAGTTTAAAAGCTACTGACAGTCAATAATGTCACAGCTCTATGTGGCCGTCATTATGTCTATGCTGGCAGCAGAGATTTAATGGTAATGTAACCGAGTTCAAACGTTTGTCTCGTTCGCTATAGAAGAGGTGAAATCAGTCGAGACCTGATGACGTCACAACCAATCAATCTATGAGGTCACCAACTCAAGACGATCAGTCATTAAAAATGTGCCATTTTTCATTAGCTAAATGAACATTTGAGCACAAAAAAAATAATTCTTGTCACCGCTGTAGAATAACGGTTAGCATATCTGACCGTGAAACATGCGAACCCTGGTTCAAATTCTCGTTGGGACAAGTTACCTGATTGAGGATGTTCCAAGGCTTTCCCTCAACCAATTGAAGCAGAATTGCTGAGTAACTTTCAGCGTTGGACATGGGATTCATTTCGCCATGATAATTACTTCCCCCCCTCCCGCGTATTTCGGGCTTGTAGAGTCGACTGCGGGCCGCCACTGAACTTGGACCCCATAGTATGTGGTCATTAGTTGCTGGTGGTAGTGCTATGTACTTTTTATTAGTCTTTTTTCTTGTTTTGATGACTGTTACCACCTCTCAGAATATTGAATGCTCTTTTATTTTTAGTAGAAATCACATTCAGCCTATCCTTTCATATTGATGAGCAAAAGTACTTATATCTCGGAAAGTATCAATTTTAGGGCGAATGTTTATTGCTTTCTTTTGTTTTGATGGTTATATTACCACCTCTCAGAATACTGAATGCACTTTTTTTTCGTATAAATCACATTAAACATCTCCTAATAATAATAATAATAATAATAATAATAATAATAATAATAATAATAATAATAATAACAATAATAGTAATAGTAATAATAATAATAATAATATAATAATGGTTTATTTTAACTGGCAGAGTTAAGGCCATTCGGCCTTCTCTTCCACTCAACCAGTATGATAGAAAATTACTACAATGCTATGAATATAACACAATTAATACAATACAATACAATACAATACATAATTAGTGTAATACAATGACAATTCTTTTATCTTCACAAGACCAATAAAATAAGTATGTAATAATAATAATAATAATAATAATAATAATAATAATAATGATAGTCATACCTAAATTAAATTAAATTATTAAACTCGATCACAATTACAACTTCAATTTGACTGCGCCCGTAAGAAATCGTTTAGCCGTGTCTTGAAAGTGGTTATTGTCTGGCAGTCCCTGATCTTCTGAGGTAGAGACTTTCATTCACGGGGTCTGAGACAGTGAAAGAGGATGAATAGTGGGATGTTCTATGGGCAGGAATTGCTAGGATTTGGCTCTCCTGTGACCTGGTGTTTGGATTGTGATTGGAGGATAAGTAGTTAAACCGGGAACGAAAATAATTTGGAGTAGAAGTGTGGAGAACTCGAAACAGAAGAGACAGCGAATGAAGTGATCTACGGTTATTGAGTCGCAGCCATGATAAAGATTTGAACGAGGGCGTAATGTGGTCAAATTTGTGAGCATTGCTGATGTTACAATGTTAATGAAATGCTTATTAGATTTTGTTTTTGTTTCGATGACTGTTGCCACACTTCAGAATATTGAATGCACTTTTTTTTTTAGTAGAAATCACTTAATTATTATAGCTCTGATATTATTATGGTGTAGGCCTACATAGCCTATGATATTTCCGTGTAGGAATTCTGCGTTACCATATAATGAAAGATGGCTAAAACAGAGAAAAATTCTTTCCTGTCACCGGGACTCGAACCCCTGTTCTATCCATCTTTCATTATCTCCAATGGTGTTGATGAAAACTACTTAGTACTCATTTTTCGGAAGATATTAGTTTTAGAGAATCCATTCTCATTAGATTTTTTTCTTGTTTGATGACTACCAACTCCCACAATATTGACTGCTCTTTTTTTTTTTAGTAGAAATCACATTAAGCATCTGCTATGATGTTGATGAACAAGTACACAGATCTCGAAAGATATTAATTTTACGACCATGTTTATTACACTTTTTTCTCGTTTTTATGAATACTGATTTACTTACTTAGCCTACTTATAAATGGTTTTTAAGGAACCCGGAGGTTCATTGCCGCCCTCACATAAGCCCGCCATCGGTCCCTATCCTGTGCAAGATTAATCCATTCTCTACCATCATATCCCACCTCCCACAAATACATTTTAATATTATCCTCCATTCTACGTCTCGGCCTCCCCAAAGGTCTTTTTCCTCCGGCTTCCCAACTAGCACTCTATATGTATTTCTAGATTCGCCCATACGTGCTACATGCCCTGCCCATCTCAAACGTCTGGATTTAATGTTCCTAATTATATCAGGTGAAGAATACAATGCGTGCATTTCTGCGTTGTGTAACTTTCTCCATTCTCCTGTAACTTAACCTCTTAGCCCCAAATATTTTCCTAAGTACCTTATTTTGAAACACCCTTAATACTACCAGATCCCCCCCCCCCACAAAAAATGCTTTTCTTAACATACTGTAAATCGTGGCTTGTCAGACTAAACACTTGAGCGTAGTGCAGTGATGTCAAAGCAAGCGCATTTTTCTGACCTTGACGTCGTGCGCGGGCAGCAAGCGCTAAGTATGGAAAGAGGAAGGTTTGTATATGAATAAGCAACCTGTTGGATTAAGAAAACAGTGGTGCACAAACTCCAATTGGAACGTGAAATTTTATGTCGTTATTTTTATATGGCTTCTTTCTGTTTAATATTATCTATATTGTCTGTAAAACAAAAGTACTAACATTGATTTCTTAATATTGCACTTATGTTTTAAATCTTAATAACATAATAGAGAGTTAAGAAGGAATATTCACTTAAATCCCATAGTAGTATAATATTATACTGTATTAAGTGGATGAAACACATCATTCATAAAGAAAGAGATTGAGTATGACATGATTAGTTGGAATTTATATTGATGGTATCTTTAGCCTTACAATAGTAATCAATAAACTAATCAAAACAATATTACAGTACAAAGCAAAGTTACCTAGGTGCTGTATCTGTTTTTAAGTGTAACTAATATTACATAACAAAACTCTTGCTTTTAAGGTGATATTTGTGAGCAACTTCCTATCATCAGAATATTAAATTCTTTTTTCGAAATCTGCTGAAGCTATAGAGCTGACATTTTTACAACACATGGGCACGTATCTTTTGCTTATGATGTAACAGTAGTTGCTTTGTTAATTCATTTCCTTACAAACAATTTCCATGTGAATATTTTCAAAATGTTCAATACACTATCTTCAGTAATACGTATATACGGTATATTAGATTTACGATAACATTCTGTAAGGCTACTAAATAAATAGGCCTATACCTGAAAATTTCACTTTTCTATACGAAAAGTTGAGAAAATATTTCTTTTGAATAAAAAAATCAAACTTGTGAAAAATGAGCATTAAAATTAAAACTTACATTCTTCTAATGCACTTATACTTCTCAGGCAAATCTAAAAATTAACATGGATACAGTTTTAATAAGTTCTCTTCCCTTTATCTATTGAATCAGTGCTGGCCTTCCCTGAATATAGCTCGACCAAGCGGCATAATATACCACCTCTTTCGTCTGTCTCTTTCCTCTTTCCGCTGTAAAGCGCTCAGGCTCTCCTGGGCTCTAAAGCGCGCGCTTGCTTCTGTGGGCATCAATTGACATGCCTGGCGTAGTGCGTAAGTGTGTATTTCCGAGAGTTGTCCATATCGAAGAGATTTAAATATTGACAGATTAATAATTGAAACTATTCCACTAATAGGCCATAACACTTCGCTTCAATATGGCGTAGTTGTAAAGCCGGATTATGCAGTTTCAGATGTGATGTGTTGTAAAGAAACTCAAAATGATTAACTGTGTTTACAGTTTTGTCTGGAGTTTGATGTACGGATGTCCGGAGAGCTCTTATGGCGAAGTGCATCAACATTGATTAAAAACGCAGTAATCATAGATTACGAAACGACGGTTAAACAGTAGCCGTGGTTAAAATGTAATTTATGTGCACCATTCATAATCACCGATTACTAAAACACGGCTAGCTGACACCTCATTTAACCAGAGTAAAGTCTATGATGGTACATTGTTTCTACAAAATGACTAAAGGAAAGCATCCATACCGCTGCAAAGATAATAGTCAACGTCTAAAAACGACTGCGCTCACTATGTTCTACATAGAAATGAACGTATCCTACATTTTCGCGTTGCATTTGTTTGCCTTTGGGCGCTGTTATTTTTGTGAGTTCCATTTCTTTGTTTTTCAGTACTGTTAGGTTAAAATCGTACAGAATGGAAAATTGAGTCCAAAAATGATTATATCCCAATGTTAGGTTGAAGTATCGATAGACTTAATTACTAGATTTAAATGTATTATATAAAAAAGATGGAATATCCATAAAGGAAAAGGATGCAGAAAATTGGTAGGAATGTGTGTACAATCTTGGACCCCATTTACACCAGGGAATTGTGCATTATCCTAAGATCCATCCATAACCTCTCTTTGTTCAGCCAGTGACATAGAGAAAGAGATACCGGTATTCGAGTATTCCCTCTTAAAATACAGAAAATAACAGTTACATAGAATAGTAATACAAGCAGCCGATCCGTAGGAGAAATATGATTGTTCTTGTGTTATTTCAAGTAATCCATTTGTAGATTTTGATAAACGAAATCCCTCCTGAAATTTTCTGTCACCTAATTCCTCGTAAGAATTCTCTCTTTCCACTAAAGAACCTTCACACTCACGCTCTATCCAAGTAATTCAAGTACTGTACAATAATAATCGTCTTCGAAATAATCACCTGTGGTTATGGCCGCCATTTTGCTTTACTTGCTCTACTAATCGCTGGTTATCTCCTTTAACCGCTCATATTTGGCCGGTTAGAGATTACTGTGGTTAACCTCCTATTTAAGTCGCAACCGAGGTCGATCCACCGTAAAAATGCTTAATCAGGGATTAGGTGACAATTTTAACCGATGGTTACACTAACCGACGTTGATGCACGTGGGCATTAGAGCGGGAAGCAGATCACGGAAGGTGACGAGGGAAAGTTTAAAGACTGTGAATGATATTCTTACTTCCTTCGTGACCTCGAGTAGTGGAGAAAGTCTTTGACCATCCTGTAATTTGCTTCTACCAAAGAGAATGTAGTCAATAGAACGAAACTGAGATAAACTGCTCAGATAAAGGAACATCAGCTGCAAACAACATCTTTCAGGCGATCAGTTTCCGAATAAGACAAACAAACGGCATGTCGTACCCGTCAGAGACCATAAACGACTGAGACAGACATTTTACGAGACAGTGGCCAAACTAATGGTAGTTAGAACAAGTACATTATGGATGGTTACATGTAGCACGATTCAACCTGTGGAAACGAGTTTTCTCCGATATCAACGACTGCGTAACAAGAGTCGACACGGAAATGAAGACGTAATAAAAATAAAATACATGTAATCGGCATCTTCACACAATTCTCAGCATGTTTCATGTATTTCTCAGCCCTTTAGTGCTCTCTCATCCTAACAATGATATTACTGAAAATTTCTCTGGAGGGCGTTACATTTTGTGATGAGGGTACTAAGGAAAGGCTCTGATAAATCCAAAGAGATTGCATATAAATCACTAGTTCGTCCAGTAATGGAATATGGTGCTGCATGTTGGGATCCTTACAGATTAGAACATATAAAAACACTGGAAAAGATTCAAAAACGGGCTCTCAAGTGTTATCGTAATAATTCACCATTATAATGGGACACACTCACTAACCGGAGAACGCGAATTCTATTATGCGCAATGTTCAAAACATACAGAGGTGAAACTGCCTGGAGAGAAATAAAAAATAGGTTGCAGCCGCCAAATTACTCTTCAAGGAACGACCACTCATATAAATTGAGGGAAAGATGACAGAGGACGGACACTGGAAAGTTTTCTTTTCTCAATCGTACTATCAGGGACTGGAATGCTTTACCTGCAGACTTACTAAAGGCTTTACCAACAACCAAAAATGTATTTAAAATAGGTTTTAGGACTTTACTAATAGACGGTAGTAACTATTTAAAAGGTGTAATTGATATCTTGTTATTTGAAGTGTTCTATCAGTGAGGAAGTGTGTTGTGTCAGTGAAGTGTGTAGTGTCAGTGAAGTCTATTGTGTAAGTGAAGTGTGTTGGTGTCAGTGAAGTGGCTGTGCAAAGTATTTGAACAGTGAAATGGTTAGAAGTGTTACTGAAATCAGGCAGAATCGGTGCAGTGAGTGAGTTGACAGCGAAATAAGTGTAGTGCCGAAAGGTACTTGTGCACGTATGAACCTGTCACACTCGTGGGTCTTAGTTCGAACTTAGGGTTAAGATACAAATTAGATTAGATTTAGTTAAATGTTATTTTAAGTGACCATGCTTCATTTAATTTAGGATGCTCCTTGTTATTATTATTTTATTATTATTATTGTTATTATTATTAATTATTGTTTTTTATTAGTTGTGTTTATTATTAATTGTCATTATTGAGTGTAATTAGTTACCACTGCTACCGAGTATATACCCATTTGCAGTGTGAATAAATACATATACATACACATACATTCATAAATCAGTCGGCTTTCAAATTCATCACGATGCTGGTATGGCCGAAATTTCATGAGAAAATTTCTAACCCATTAGGGCTCCACTTAGCGCGCATTCCGTAATGGTAGTGCTAGACATGATGCCTTAGGCGAGACTCACACTGCGACAAACAAACTGTTCCAGGCTGCTCGAAACTAAATGTTTGTTGCTGTTTGAAACGTCTTCAATACATACTGCAGCAACCAAGAGTCTTTAAGTTAAAATATGTAATAATTTCGTAAATTTGTTATAAAAACAACTTTTTATTAACACATGAAAGTTTAAAAGTTATTTGTATAACTTACTTACTTACTTACTGGCTTTTAAGGAACCCGGAGGTTCATTGCCGCCCTCACATAAGCCCGCCATTGGTCCCTATCCTGAGCAAGATTAAACCAGTCTCTATCATCATATCTCACCTCCCTCAAATCCATTTTAATATTATTAATTTGTATACTTACTTACTGGCTTTTAAGGAACCCGGAGATTCATTGCCGCCCTCAATAAGCCCGCCATTGGTCCCTATCCTGAGCAAGATTAATCCATTCTCTATCATCATATCCCACCTCCCTCAAATCCATTTTAATATTATCTTCCCATCTACGTATCGGCCTCCCCAAAGGTCTTTTTCCCTCCAGCCTCCCAACTAACACTCTATATGCATTTCTGGATTCGCCCATACGTGCTACATGTCCTGCCCATCTCAAACGTCTGGATTTAATGTTCCTAATTATGTCAGGTGAAGAATACAATGCGTGCAGTTCTGTGTTGTGTAACTTTCTCCATTCTCCTGTAACTTCATCCCTCTTAGACCCAAATATTTTCCTAAGCACCTTGTTCTCAAGCACCCTTAACCTATTATTTTTATTTATATATAAAAAAAACTCCGTAAATTTCCGTAAATGATAATGAATTTCTGTAAAAAGAAAAACTGTTTTGGATAGCCTACATGTCATCTCTAATATTTACTTTATCACTTGAGTATGTCTATATGTCACGAGAAAATAATCCGTTCAGTTTTTTAAGTGTATCTCTATTTTGTCTTATCTTACTCACATGAACGACTATCAATTTTCAAGTAATATTATAATTCATATGTGGGCATCATTCATGGATAAATTTACTCTTAGATACTGGTTACGAATAAAAATTCGTTTAACTGCTAAGGAGAAATCCTTTCTCAGCTTCCTCCAAGGCTTTTTATCCCTGGCTATCATCCTTCAGATCTTGACCCCAAGCCTCTTCACATCGTCCGTCACGCAATCCACCCATCTAAGCTTGCAAAGTAAAACAAGGGGACGGAAATGACGTCGGTTGCTGACGGAAGTGAAGTGAAAATCTCTCTCTCACTGTCTCCATGGAGAAATTTAAAGAAACATAACTATTCTACAAGACCCAAACTTACAAGCAAACATTCTCATGCGGGCAGATAAAAAGCTATTTTTTTTCTTTCACCATGTTAATAATGTCAAAACAAGTGCTTATACAAATTTTTAGATAATCGAGCGCAAGTACGAAGGCCTTAAAATAAGTTTCAGTGGGGCCGTTTACAGAAAGAAAACAAAACTTCACGGAAAGATTTATTGGAACAGATACAGCAGTTGTTGAGCTATTTTTCAACATATTCCCACAGGAATTGAGACATTTGTCATACTGTGGGATTATTCTTCGTTAAATGTTGACGTCTTGTGTTGCTATGCATTCGGTTGCGTTACAGTCCAAGTTCAACATCGGAATAACGATACGAACTTCCTAGCTGTCATTACAATGGAAATGAAACATTTTCTTGGAAACAATTATGGGTTTAATATTATGTGCCACATACGAGATATGCTATTACATTCACAAAGTAGTTGTTTTTTTATTTATTTTATTTGGTTATTTTACGACGCTGTATCAACATCTAGGTTATTTAGCGTCTGAATGAAATGAAGGTGATAATGCCGGTGAAATGAGTCCGGGGTCCAGCACCGAAAGTTGCCCAGCATTTGCTCGTATTGGGTTGAAGGAAAACCCCGGAAAAAACCTCAACCAGGTAACTTGCCCCGACCGGGATTCGAACCCGGGCCACCTGGTTTCGCGGCCAGACACGCTGACCGTTACTCCACAGGTGTGGACAAGTAGTTGTTCATCTGTTGATAGTAAGATATACTGTATTATATTTCAGATTTATTCCAGTAACGTCTTGTGACGTAGAACGAATATTTTCGGAGTACAAATATTTTTTTTTTTTTAATAAAAGGAGTATTTCTTTTGATAAAATGAAAATGTTTATTGTTATTTGTTATAATGAAGCTAGAATCATAATAATACTTTCTATGTTATTTTTATATGTATGGGTAAATTATTTACTTTAAATTGGGAGTTACGAAGTTTATAATTACAAATTATTGCTTTTTTATTATTCTTTTATTATTTTCTTGTTCTAAGGCTGTGGACGATTGGAGCACATGTTCGGTTACCACCCGGTTGTATATGTTTGTTGTTTTGGTTCACTGACATTGAGATATAGATATAGATACAGATATAGATATATTCTGTAGAGATATTGTCACAGTCTACTATATACAGTCGCGAAGCTCAATATGTAGTAAAAATGCAAACATGGGTAGTTGCCCACCACTAGGATCGCTACTATCGCCTCATCATCGCAGATCTCTCTCCTAGCAGCCGACAAAATATGTTACACTTTCGTTGTCGTGTTCTTTTGGAAAAATTAACACCTTCCTTCCATTATTGAAATATAAAATGCATAAAGTTAATTTATTATTTTAATGAAGTATATTAAATTCCACCATAAACTCGAAGATACCTGCAAGAAATAAGTTAATATAATTTTTGTTTGTGCAAAACGAACTGAAATTTACTATAATCGCTTCACTCATTCAAGATTATAGCGATAATTAACTATGAAACCAATAAATATTAATTTGCATTTCCCTTTACAACAATAATAATGGAAATATGAATTAATGGAGTAACTTACGTGTACCGGTACTTGTAGTGTAGGCTTACTTAGTTAACAAAGTGGGATGAGGTTAAGCAATAATAATCACACCAGAATTGGAAATAAAACGTGATCAATAAATTTTATTGTAACAGACTTTTTCTACCTCTCTAGTAAAGCAACAAATAAAAATAACAACAAAATTAACAGCTATAATTAAAAACATATCCTTTGAAAAAACAAAAGTAGGCCTAAGCAATAATAATCCCACCAGAATTGAAAATAAAACGTGATCAATAAATTTCATTAAAACAAACTTAATTTTCCTACGTCTTTAGTAAAATAACACATAAAAATAATAACAAAATTAATAGCTACAATTAAAAATATATCCTCTGAAAAAAAAAAAAGTAAACCTAACCTTTATTTCTCTGGAAATTTAGCAGCCTAAGTGACAGAACTTTAACCGGTATCAAATGTCCTTTCGGTTAGACTGAAACATTTCATTGTGAAATTTAAGGATATAATGTATTCTAACAGTCACAAAGAATTTCAAATTAACAGTTTTGTTTCTGCACAGCATTCTTGTGGAAACCCAGGAACCTTTCTGAATCTTTCGGAAATCGGAAAAGGATAACTCTGGCCTCTTTCTCTTACTGTTGCTACAATTTATAGCACTACAAACGTCTCCTCCTTGTCCCATATTATTATTCCAATTATTATATTTTAGCCATTAACATTTTCATTACAACCAATAACGAACATTTCACAAGCATCAATGTGAAATACGCAACGAGCTAGCACTCGATAGAAATACGACACAGTCCAAAGTCGACCATGGACAGTCTATTGTTTCTAGTTGCTAATCGCTTGGAGCGCTTTATCATGAGATTTGCAAAAAAAACACCTCAAGTTTCGCGACTGTATATAGTAGACTGTGGTATTGTCCAAGCTACATAACTTAATAGTTTTGGTACCAGCTTACTAGCTCTGCTCATTAATAGTTCAGTGTGAGTGTTTTTGAATAAGCTATGTACAAAACTATGGAAATAATATGGCATGGTGTGCCTATGGGGTTCTCTCAAATTATGAGCATTTTTTTGCGATAAAAAGTTTACCTCGAGGCTTGACCTCATCCTGTCCCTTATAGACATTCTGAAAACTTGGTAACATTATGACTAGGGCTAGGGTTTTGATGAAATTGCATCTTTTTTCTAGTAAGCCAGAAACATAGCCGCTTTAGTATTTATGTTATGTGATAAACCGAGTGTTTTAGGACATATTTTTAGGACATTTTTTGCCTGTTTGAGCTCATAAGAGCATCTTATGTTTTATTCTGTCATTTTTGAGGCATTTTCATTTAATTTTGGCCATAAATCCCCATTATTAATGTAAAATAATGTTTATAACCTTTGATATTTTCTCTACATATTTTGTCCATTAATACCCATTATTTTGTATTATATTTTAATCGTTTTTATACAAAAATATAGTCATTTTAACGTAGTACACCCCATGTAATGAATCAGTCCAACCACCCCTTCAATATAGACTGCTAGTTCCGGATAAGAGTGGCCTTGTGGTGGGCTACATAGAAACTACATCAGGTAAAATAATTAATTAAAGTGTACTACTTAGAAAAAATTATGTAAAATTAAATAAACTTAAGTGTTGGTACTAGAATTTAATTTAATTACTAGTCTAAATATTAAGTAGTACAAAACCTCTTTTCCTACTAAGCCAATTGTGTAAGATCAGTTTTAGGGCATTTTTAAGGACTTTTTTTAAAAGATTTTTAGATCATAAATGCATTGTTTTAGGACATTTTTTCATGATTTATAGGTCATCAAAATCCTAGCCCTAATTACGACACACACACGGAATTGTGGTGGGTCTGGGTATAGAGTTTCTTCTTTGTTTTATTGGGTTATTTTACGACACTGTATCAACAAGGTTATTTAGCGTCTGAATGAAATGAAGGTGATAATGCCGGTGAAATGAGTCCGGGGTCCAGCACCGAAAGTTACCCAGCATTTGCTCGTATTGGGTTGAGGGAAAACCCCGGATAAAACCTCAACCAGGTAACTTGCCCCGACCGGGATTCGAACCCGGGCCACCTGGTTTCGCGGCCAGACGCGCTGACCGTTACTCCACAGGTGTGGACTTCATCTTTGTTATATTTATCCACCAACTAAGAATCTTTCACGAGCTGGAAACCTGCTCTGGGACCAGTATAAGCTTACTTTCTCATTAACTGCATGCCATGCTTATGTTTTCCTGCCATAAAGTTAATTGCCCTCGACCGGTTTGGACGCATAGCGGTTCTTGAGTCCAGAAGCAAATTAGCCACGCAACATAGGGGTCAACATGCACACTGACTTCTTCTTCATGGTTCATCAATTGAATATCGATTATTTATTGTTGTAGCTAAGATCTTTTAATTAAGAGTGAACTGAATGTTCGCGGAGTAATGGCATGAATTGAAATAGCATGGATAAATATATAATAGGATGCGAAACTGCGGTCAGCACCATCTGGCGGCGGGGGGCTGAAATAAGATGATCAGCGCCCAACGTCGTAGGTGGTGAACATTAGAACTACATGTTGAGTGCATTACCCAGAGTTCTCTATTTATCCATTCGAGATATTGTTCGAGGAGTCAAAATGGCAGACAGAAATTTGTTAATAAGTGAACATAAAGTGATACTACGTCTGTGTATAAACAGTGATGTTTATGGAGACGTTGTAAAAATAGTGTTGTTGAATGTATTGTAAA
This sequence comes from Periplaneta americana, assembly GCF_040183065.1. Taxonomy (NCBI): domain Eukaryota; kingdom Metazoa; phylum Arthropoda; class Insecta; order Blattodea; family Blattidae; genus Periplaneta; species Periplaneta americana. The sequence goes on along the minus strand of NC_091131.1, from coordinate 8,990,788 downwards.
GTAATAGTAATATAATAAATTGAACTATCTAAGTAGTTCTTGCAGACTTTTCCATTGCGCTGTACAATAAATACCCAAAGAATACAATCCCAATTATCTAATCTTTTGCTTTATTTTTTGTCTCTGTCTGGTTATATTTTAATTGGGTAGTGTAAAATAGATCGTCTCTTTTATCTTCCTGTTGGCTCCGGTAAGAATTTTCAGTAGAAGATGCTGTGAGTAATAAAAATGTAGATTTTTTTTAATTGGATTAGTTTTGAATATCGATGAGGGTGGGAGGGGAGGGAATGCTTTGTACACAGTTTAACAGTTTCGTCACCAGGTGCGCTGCTAAATGCATGGAGTAATTAGTTACTCTTTTCGCTACTTGGTGCGCTTCTAAATGTAATAACGCCCCTCTTCCCAAGAGGTGGCAGGAAGATCAATTTCTACAGCAGCGCCTCTAGTATGTGTTACGGGAAACTCTGTAAGTTTCGCATCCTTTTATATATTCATCCATGGAAATAGTCGCGTCTCACCTCTTGACGGCGGCGCTCCAGGCCGCAGCTATGAGCAGGTTGGCCACGTGGTCGCAGGGCACCAGATCGGCCACGAAGTCAGGTTCGGCACACGAGACGCGGAACACGCCCTTGCCAGCCCCCGCGATGAAGGCGAAGCCCCCAGTGTGCACGTTGTCGATCCACCCCGACATCGGCTCCTTCGCCGTTCCCAGCACTGCAAACCACATCAACGAAACCATTAAATGTTATATACTTACTTCAATAATAACTAACATTTTCTTGCGCCAAAAATAACATAAGCCAACATAGTACAGGGACATCATTTTATTTTTAATAACATTTTTAGTATTAACCTGGCTATATCTTTGGATTAAATGTCTAGAACCGGAAACACCGCTTGCTACCCCCTTCCAAGGCTGGAGTTCGGTGATACTGGCGTAAAATACAAACAGATCACTTTACTAGGTATAGGAGGGAAGAAAAGTAGTTCATCCATTTATGTAAACTAGGAAATATCGCGATTTTGAGTTTGATAATTTTCATTAGATTTTTGTTTAATCAAAATACAGTACAGTATCAACACTTACTGTTTTTACTCACGAATTGAGCTATCCATTCGGACGTATTAATTATGCAGTGTATATTGTACTGTCAAAGCACATTAGCGTACAATATAGAGAATGAAGTTAAATTGAAAAATAATCATAATATGAATATTTAAACACATTTTTGAAAATGGTGACCGTTCATTTCGATACAGGCTTTAGTTCTTTTGTGCATATTATCCCACTATAGACTATTGTACCTAATTCCAATTACCAGTTTCGTCCTTCGTACGAATAACTCATGTTGAAATAATTCTATACCTACTCTATAAAAGAGTACCTTACGTACTGTAAATTTAATCTTCACTTCTGCCCGATCCGAAAAGATAAAATTACTCAAAAATGCTATCTACTGTCTGTTCAAGTGGTTTTGTCGCAGGGTCGTAGAAAGGAGGGGAGGATCACGTGACAGTTACTTAACGAAACCCTTTTATTTAACTTATTTTAAACAGTTTTATAATATTACGTAGACGTCCAATTCCTAACAGAAATTAATGTTAAAAAAAAAACTAAGACAGCCCAGCTACTAGACTTTACAGAGGGGCGAACAGAAGCAGGTGGGGGAAGCCGGGATGCGACGTAGGCAAACGGACGGCAGTACCTGTACGAAAATATGATTCAATATTGAAAGCTCTTTCGTCACTGGAAAACGCGAACATATTTCTGGAACGTACTATACTCACTAACTCAGTAAGTACTGCATACGCGGCCTGGGTTCTGTGAGTAGGACGGTTGGAAGTTTACTAGTAGAGGGGGTGAGAGTGAAGTACATTCAAAAACTCAGGTACAATAAAAATTGAAGTAAAAATAAAATTATGTCCCTGTACAATATAACATTATTATTATTAAAGAGGGGCAAAGGCTGATTGAAATTTCCCGGTCTCTGATAGGGTCAAATCCCTGACAAAACTAATATTTAACCCTTGCGGTGAATTTCGGTGAAGTTCGGAGGACCTAATTACTCAAATCCACTCTCCTCACCTCCACGCTGGGCCCCCCCCCTGGGATTTTTTTTTAAATGCGAAAGAGGAAGTGGTGTGGGGAAAGAAACGGGAAGCTACCGCATTTATCTTTCCCAAGAAAAACTGCAAACATGGCATGATGAGTCTTTCCACCGTAAAAGATTCCGTACGTAAACTATCCACAATTCGTCTAGTGAAGTGCTTTGTATGCAGGGTGGCATTGTATGAGACAGAAACATGGACATTACGATGAAGTGAAGAGAAGCGAATAGAAGAATTTGAAATGTCGATATGGAGAAGAATGGAACGTGTGAAGTGGACAGACAGAATAAGAAATGAAGCTATGTTGGAAAGAGTGGGTGAAGAAAGAATGATGCTGAAACTGATCAGGAAGAGGAAAAGGAATTGGTTAGGTCATTGGCTGCGAAGAAACTGCTTACTGAAGGATGCACTGGAAGGAATGGTGAACGGGAGAAGAGTTCGGGGCAGAAGAAGATATCAGATGATAGACGACATTAAGATATACGGATCATATGAGGAGACAAAGAGGAAGGCAGAAAGTAGGAAAGATAGGAGAATCCTGGGTTTGCAGTGAAAGATCTATCCTTGGGCAGAACACTAAATGAATGAATTAATAATACTTACAAATGGCTTTTAAGGAACCCGAAGGTTCATTGCCGCCCTCACATAAGCCCGCCATCGGTCCCTATCCTGTGCAAGATTAATCCAGTCTCTATCATCATATCCCACCTCCCTCAAATCCATTTTAATATTATCCTCCCATTTACGTCTCGGCCTCCCTAAAGGTCTTTTTCCCTCCGGTCTCCCAACTAACACTCTATATGTATTTCTGGATTCGCCCATACGTGCTACATGCCCTGCCCATCTCAAACGTCTGGATTTAATGTTCCTAATTATGTCAGGTGAAGAATACAATGCGTGCAGTTCTGCCTTGTGTAACTTTCTCAATTCTCCTGTAACTTCATCCCGCTTAGCCCCAAATATTTTCCTAAGCACCTTATTCTCAAACACCCTTAACCTATGTTCCTCTCTCAAAGTGAGAGTCCAAGTTTCACAACCATACAGAACAATCGGTAATATAACTGTTTTATAAATTCTAACTTTCAGATTTTTTGACAGCAGACTAGATGATAAAAGCTTCTCAACCGAATAATAACACGCATTTCCCATATTTATTCTGCGTTTAATTTCCTCCTGAGTGTCATTTATATTTGTTATTGTTGCTCCAAGATATTTGAATTTTTCCACCCCTTCGAAGGATAAATCTCCAATTTTTATATTTCCATTTCGTACAATATTCTCGTCACGAGACATAATCATATACTTTGTCTTTTCGGGATTTATTTCCAAACCGATCGCTTTACTTGCTTCCAGTAAAATTCCCGTGTTTTCCCTAATCGTTTGTGGATTTTCTCCTAACATATTCACGTCATCCGCATATACAAGAAGCTGATGTAACCCGTTCAATTTCAAACCCTGCCTGTTATCCTGAACTTTCCTAATGGCATATTCTAAAGCGAAGTTAAAAAGTAAAGGTGAATTAATAATAATAATAATAATAATAATAATAATAATAATAATAATAATAATAATAGCGTATTACCTGGGAAAGATAAAGGAATTACATCTACTCTCACTGGAAAAAATGTAACACCTGGATTAGCAATGAGAAAGGTCTATCTTGTGGCCAATGGACCGAGGCCATTAAATGAGCACCAATGTTATCGCAGTTAGATCTCTCCCCGGTAGAAGCCTTAGCAATACCCATTGCAGGAGATGCAATGAGCTTGAAACGTTACCCCACGTGCTAGGTTTCTGCCCTCAGGGCGAATTACTGCGAATTGACAGACATAACACAGTCCGCTCAATAATTGCTAACAGATTAAAGGAACATGGTGAATACGAAGTATATGAGGAAGTTCAATGGAAGGATCTACACGGCGTGCTGACATAATAATTGACCGAGATAAAAAATTTGTCCCATTCTTGACCCCACTGTAAGGTTCGAAATTAATGAAGAACAACCAAAGCAGGTACATGAGGAGAAACGCGCTATTTACCTTCCATGCTGTGATGATCTCAGTCATAAATATAATATTGAAGGTTGGAATGTCATTGGACTTATGTTTGGTGCGCGAGGAACAATTCCTAAATTTACATTGGAGATCCCCAGAAAATTAAAGGTTCCTGAAAAGACTCTTCAGACAATTGCATCAACCATTTTAAAATCTTCATTGAACATCATCAATCACCATCTCTATTCATCTTTATAAAATTCAATTATGTTATTTATTTTCAATACATTTTTATCGTTTTGATAGCTATCGCATCTTGTCGCAGAATTTTTTTTAAATTTCATTACGTATTTTTTAACATTAATTTATCATTTTCTTTTTTGTTCATTTGAATTGATTAGGATGCCGATATTTAAAATCCAAGATTTGGATGGCTATCATTTCGATATATATATATATATATATATATATATATATATATATATATATATATATATATATATATAATAGAACCGACGGTTCCAGCATATATTGACAGAAATAGGTGTTGTTTCTTAAGTTAATTCAACGAAATAATTTATCAAGAACAGCCATGACACTGTCTCTAGACATAGAACGATGCAACAATCAAGCTGCTATTGTTAACAAACTGCAATCGCATTTATTTGTACCAAAAATGGGGAGTCGAGACCTGGCATGTGAGCTGCGCGAGAGGAGAAAGAATGAGTCATCAGAAAGAGAGTTTATTTCATGATGGTTAATATACGAATCTACCAACATGGAAGTTCATTTCAGATTAAATCTATCTTCCCCCTCCATACACATTGTTTTTTTTATTTAATTAACTAGCCGTACCCGTGCACTCCGCTGCACCCATTAGAAATAAATATAAAGTAATTACATAATTAAAATAGGACATTAGATCCAGGGAACTTTCGTGTTTGATAGAAGGATAAATCGTTTAATATGTTACTTAATTTAAATTGCATCCAAATAATTAAAATGCGATCATTTTGGTCCAGAGACACTCATTTGGTGCAATGACAATTCCTTTAACATGTTTCTTAATTTTTATTACATGCAACCATAGCTTAATGAAGATTGACATCATTTAGATTTAATGTGTATATTTTATTTTAGTTGTTATAGGTTTCCATTGAATTATGGTAATAACTTAATTTTAACCCTTGTTTTCTACGTATTCAGTAAATGGCGCTTGGCCCACTATGGTTCTGAACCCTTCAAATAACTTAAATTATATTATATAATATTACATATTATATTATATTATATCAGAAGTTACTGTAATAACATTATAGCATTATGTCCATCTAGAGAAACTACACTTTCCAATGGTGAAATAATAATTAATTATACAAATCGGTTAATTTAGCTTCCGATATTACTTCATACAAACACACAAACATTCTCTGTAGGCCATCTTTCATAGCTTTCGATTGTTGCTATCCAAGGCCCCTTATAGACGAAGTCATTTATTTTTTAATTCATTACACGCCTTAGATGGCAGTTATTTTAATTTTAAAACTGATTTATCTCATTAAATATCAGTGCTATCAAACTTTTTCAAGGAATAAAACTTATCGCAAATTATGTTTAAAGAAAGTTTTGTTATGTAACATGTTTCACAAAAATCAATAATAAGCGAGATATTTCGATTTATTTAATTCAGGCCCCCTTATAACCCCCCTTTTAAATAAAGTATTTTGAATGCCATATAGCCTAAAATCTAAGTTACAACGAACTTAATTTATATTCCAATTTTTATCGAAATCCGTTCAGCCATTATCGCGTGAAAAGGTAACAAACATACAGACAGACAGACAGACATACAAACAAAAATTTCAAAAAAGCGATTTTCGGTTTCAGCGTGGTTAATTATATATGTTAGGACCAATTATTTTTGGAAAATCGAAAATTACCAGAAAAATTTCGGCTACAGATTTATTATTAGTATAGATTATATTTAATTAATTATACAAGATAGACGTCCAAAGTGCAAAGTGTTACTTAGCTGGCAAAACTTGAATCTCTGACTCATTAAGTATATCCATACCTTATGTGGTATTCATCTGGATGAAGTGCATGTACCGGTTGAAGTTTATGAGTCAGATGACGTTTGTTTAAACCTCTATGAACTATTGTTTTCGGAAATCTTAACTGTCGGGCACATTTACGAACTTTGGATTCTGAACAAATGCTCTTCGTATGGCTTCTACCGTTTCATCATTTGTCGATGATTTTCCAGTACGATTTTTGTCCAATAGGCTTCCAGTCTCTTTTAACTGTCTATCCAATGACTAATGTTATTCTTGTGTGGTGGTCCTTGTGAAATAACGACGAAATTCATGTCATACACGAGCCACAGATTCAAATTTTGCCAGCCACAAAACACATTGCACTTTTCTTTGAACATCCATCTTGTGTAATTAATTGTAACAATGAAAATTATTGCATTTGTTCGATTGTTACTGTATTTTATTTCCTTCTGTGTCTCAAACAGACGAAAAACTTTGAGAGTTTTATTTTCATCTGGCACCAAAATTGCATTTCTGTCTCTCTTCATTAAAAAAATACAATCCTCTGAAACCTTACCATGACTTTTGGGACACAGTATAATACTATACTGTAATTATATCAATGATAGCCTATCTATCTCTATATTAATATTTAATGGCACGCATTTACACTCGATTTAACATGCAATTTTTTTGCACGTTGTGATATTACAAGGGCAATAAATATTTAAATGTTATAAAAGTTGACATAATTTATTTATAGTTTCTGACGTCTTTATTTTGTTATCATTTAGCATATAGTTTTACCTTACTACCCTTTCTTTACTGTTTTTATGCTCGACCATGCCGAAATGTAGTAAATTATACACCTGGTAGTAACCCTTTAATGGACCTCATTAAAGTACACCTATTCATTAAAGTTCAGGTTTTCCACCAATCAGAAAGCAATATGAAAGCGCAAGTATCGATTATTCTCGGATATGCAATCGAAAGACAACTAGCGAAACGTCACGGAGGCTGGAAATCCAATACTGTCGCAGAAGGTTATGTTCTGTTACTATAATAATTAGCGTTAATTGTAAATAATATTCAAATAAATTCAATTTGTTCATCTCGTTTTTCAATGTATAAATCAATTTCCAGGTTATATCAAGATTAATGTTCATTTTACTCTCTAGATTATATCAAGGTCAATGACATTTGTTCCTCGGAAAAAATCAATACTTTCGCGTCTGCGCACATTTCATAATTTACGAGACTGCACGAGGTCACTTCCGCTCCCCAGTCAGATAAGAATAATATGAATACTTATGAATAATTTCAAGTTAGAAATACGGTCGAGCATAAAAAGTCGTATGAAACTTGCCTATAATGGTAATTAAGACGCTCGTATGAAAATTATGAAACTCGCTTGCGCTCGTTTCATAAACATACTCGCGTCTTAATTACTATCATTATAGGCTCGTAGCATAATGTACTATTAACGTATCGCGAGTTATTCAACAGTTTAGCAAATCGTTTTCTGTGAGGTCCGTTACGTGTATGATGTATCCGTTACTAAGGAACTGATAGTTTATGGAACGGAGAAATTTGGAGTGATACAAGTATCCAACAGGTTTGGAGCTCCCCAAAGTCTATGTCTCTGGTGTTTATTGCGAAAATTGATTTTTAATCGGTTATTTAACAACACTGTATCAACTGAAGGGTTACCTGGCGTCAGTGGTATTGCTGACAGCAAAATAGTACTTGGAGAGATGAATTCTAGGTTGTCTATGGAATTATCTGACATTCACTTTATAATTGAAAAAAATACAAACCAGGTAATCGACCAAAGCGAGGTTTGGAACCCACGCCCTAGCGCCAAAAATACAAACCAGGTAATCGACCAAAGCGAGGTTTGGAACCCACGCCCTAGCGCCAAAAATACAAACCAGGTAATCAACCAAAGCGAGGTTTGGAACCCACGCCCTAGCGCCAAAAATACAAACCAGGTAATCGACCAAAGCGAGGTTTGGAACCCACGCCCTAGCGCCAAAAATACAAACCAGGTAATCGACCAAGCGAGGTTTGGAACCCACGCCCTAGCGCCAAAAATACAAACCAGGTAATCAACCAAAGCGAGGTTTGGAACCCACGCCCTAGCGCCAAA